>NW_016157428.1:60461-90863 GCF_001687245.7 Rhagoletis zephyria | reverse complement strand
GAGAAGTATACATGCCTTCTATAATTTTGACTTATATGTATATTTGGCAAGTCTTTGTGTAAACAACAAAAAATACACATTTTCATTTCTTTGCCAGCTTGGAAAATATAGGCTTATTTTTACTTAAACGTGATATAAAACTCATTAAAATGTTCTGTAATGTCTTGTTGTAAGTTTGTTATCATAGTTCTTCGTATTTTTATTGTCCACTAAACGTGAGTGGCTTCAATTTAAAAAGTTCTAGTACAAAGAATTTCTTTGTTTTAAATTTGTTTGTTTATTGTTTTTAATTTTTAAAATTCATACTTTTGACATGTATGTGAATGGCGGAGTTGCCGCTTTCCTCCTTTTCGGTGGGTTTTTATATTAAAAAGGCATCAAAATGGGAAAAACCCCCTTTGGTATCTCTGCATCTGTTAAACTTTTTATGGGAAGATGTATGAAAATTCAACTTGCTATAATTTCACATGCTTAACAGTATCACAACAGTATGTTTACAGTATCTCCCCATAACTTTTCATATGAAAAAATTTATTATATGCATCCCACTCGATATCATTGAATTCCTCATTAGAACATGTAGTCCCTCTATTTTAACGTATCAACAGTTCATATGGCTTCATACCATGTAAATCCGCCATAATTGGCAGGGTTCGTATTTGCACACACATGCTCTGCTCACACACACGCCAGAAACACATTCAACTTGCACTCACTGCTCATACACATGTGTGTGCATAAGTGTAAAACAAACTCTACTCACAGAAAAGTGTGTGCTGTTTGTTATTAAGCACATGCACATGTGTGTGAGCCGATTTTTGTACAAATTTCAGCCCATGCACATGCACATAATATATTCTTAAAAGAATTTGTTTATTAAACGTTATTTTTTGAAAGACATACAATTCAATAAAAAGTGAGATGTTGTTTGTTTTTTATATGACAGAAAACATATTAAAAAATTATTTTAAGATTTGAGTTAGAATTCGAAGTGTATAAGTTTCTCTACGCATAGCACACACATGTGCGTGTGCTTTACATTAATAAAAAGAAAGTACACACATGTGCCCGTGCTGTTTACCAAACGGCACACACATGTGATGTGAGCAAATTTTTAAATTTTTATATGCACAGCACACGTTGTGAGCTTAAAATGTTAGGATGTGCTGCACATGTGTGTGCAAATACGAACCCTGGTAATTGGCATGAATTCAGGTTTACAGGGGTTTTTGAGGACGCTGAATTCGAATCTGAAGGCAAAATAACAAAAATCAAAATGGCCGATCCAATATGGAGCCAATAATTTTAAACAATAATTTATGTCAAAAATAATAATAAGAATGGCTTATTATTATATTATTTAAGAACTTTTGGAGTCGCTAAATTCGAATCTGAATCTGGCGCCTGTTTCATTTGAAAAATTTTTATTAAATTCATGTAGTATTGAGTTATGTTAGGTTTTTTAAATTTGAATTTAAAATTCTTAAATAAACATGCTATTGAATTATAATATGATCGCGTGTATTCTTACACGAAATTGGTTGAAAAAATTAGTTTTAAAAAATCATCTTCAGGAAAACTTTCAATATTGTATGGTATAAAATCGCGTCTTAAACAAAAGGTCGGACACGGTCGGATTCAATATTTACAATTATAGTTTGAAATTTAATTCTTCTTCTTGAAATAAACATAAATTTTTTAGTGGTGAAACATGGAGAAAATGACTTATGACTTTTTCTTTAAACTGTTTTTATTAAAAAATTCACTGGAATATTTCATTAAATACTAATCAATTGAACACGTTAAAAAAATTTAAAATTATACCTTATGTATATAGAGCTCACCTGTAAGAGAAAAACCCATCTTACAAAATTCAAATCGATCGCCCTACGGGTATGCGTTCTTTTAAACTTTAGTATTACATTTTTACTTTTCAGAGCGCTGCGTCAACTAAGGCTATTTGCACACTTGTCGTCCAATCATGGTTGCATTATCTTCTCGCGTTGAAATTTTGATCCGAGCACATGCATTTCAATGGAGGTCTGCACACTTGTCGTTATCGGCTAGTTATCGGTAAATCGTAGAAGATACAGAAACGGATAAGTACGACACTGTCGTTTGCTAATCGTTATGCACGCATTGTTTGTTTACATTTTATGGGGAAAAATTAGTGAAAAGGTTAATGTTTGCATTAAAATTACATAAAAATAAATAAACAAATCTGTGGAAACTACTAAAAAGTGGATGATTGCAATAAAATTTCATAAATGTGAGAGTCTTAACTATCAAATATGACGAAATTTTAGAAAGTCTCTGCGTGCGCACACAAAACATATTTCAGGAAAAGAAAATAGAGATTAATGAAAAATTATGTCTAGAATTGTTGCAGCAGAGTTCATAATTTTAAAATTGGAGGTTTTTGAATAAATTTCGCGAAAATATCAACCAAAAAAACAGAAAATAGCTGTTCTAAGCGATTTTTTAGACGTCACATGAATTAAAATATTACGACCGGGTGTGCGTGAGTGTAGTCGTCATGTAATCGTTGTATTATGATTGTGACGATGAAGAAATTATGATTGGACGAGCAATGTGTAGAAAGCCTAACACTTTACCACTGATCATGCAAACAGGTGCACCTGGACATATTTCGATAGCTAAATCATCATTTTAGCCAACCCAAGAAATAAAACCCTTAAATCGATACTTAATTTTTGGATTTATAGGCACGAATTGGGAACCAAATATCAGTGTGTGACGTTATTTACAATCCAGAAGTCATATTCAAAATTGTACAAATGAGTAATAAAGTCATAATTTGGATTTTAAAAACTCTTGAACTTGTAAATGTATGTCAGGCCACACTTTTTTGTGGATCACATGCTTCCATGAATTAGCATTAGGTGTGTATTGTAACTTCTCCAGTAAAAATTGCAGCGAGACGTAAAAGCAAAATAGAGCGTAAAATTGAGAAGAAGAGAAAACTATCAGAAAAAGTTATTGGACACAAAACTGGTAAAAACTTGAAGCCAGTACCAGGGCTTCTGTTAGTGCTCTTTTCAGGGCTTCGTAAGTAACCTCCTCCAACCTGTTGCTCGTGCGACCACTGAAATCGCTTGCCTTTCTTTAGTAGCGCGGTGAGCGGGTGGACAACGCGCGAAAAATTTGCCACGAATCGTCGGTACCAGGACGCTACGCCTAGGAAGTGGCGCAACTCACGCGTGTTTGCCGGGGCCTCCATGTCTTTCACAGCGGCGACCTTGTCTGGATCCGTATGGATGCCGTCCTTAAAAAAATCGCACTTTTCCGGATTGACCTTAAGGTTCGCCTCTCGTAATCATCGGAACACCTCGGTGAGATGTCGGATGTGATCCTCGACGGATGTGCTGGTCACGATTATATCGTCAAGGGAGGCGAATGCGTGTGGCTCTAATTCGGGGCCGATAACGCGGTCTAGTGCACTTTGGAACCTCGCTGGTGCGAAGTGGAGCCCAAACGGCATCACGAACCATTCAAATAATTTGCGACCTGGCACGATAGACGCCGTACACTCGTTACTTCTCTCATCCGTCGGAATTTTCCAATAGCCGTTCTTAAGATCCAAGCTGCTGATGACCTTGTCACTGCGAAGCCGCTCTAGGATGTGGTGGATCCTGGGTAGTGGGTACGCGTTGGCCACAGACCATGCGTGCAGCTGACGGTAGTTGACGCATAGTCTCCACTTCCCGTTCTTCTTCCTTGTTAGCACAATTGAATCACTATGTGGACTGTGCGAAGGATCTATACAGCGTTTTTCTAGAAGCTCGTCGATCTCTTTGTTTATTATATTCTGCATTCGTGGGTTCTTCGGGAAATAACGCTGCTTAATCGGGCGATCGTCTCTCATGGTTATTTTGTGTTAGCTCCTGGTCCAAGAATTCTTTAACCTCGGGGCTCTCTATGTTCAACGGGGGTTTTAAGACGTTTGGTGGTTTTGGGGCCTTCTGGGTGGTTTCCTCAGCCACAGTGATGCACGTGTCCTCTCCTGAAGGTATGTCAGTCGCTTATAGCGTCAACGACTCCCCTCCGCAGCGTATGGACGCGCCGGGCAGAGGTAGTCCATCTCGTTGTTGTGGGCTTGGTGATCCAGACCGACTGTCGGATATATAGCCTCGCGTATCATAGTTGGGCTGCCATCACTCAACAGAACCCTTGTTTCCACCATCTTGACCCTCGATGGTGGAAAGCGTTCGGCGATCGCTTCGTTAATGAAGCTCCTTGTCGCTCCAGTGTCTACTGTCGCCTGCACTTGCGTCCCGTTTAGTGTGGCAGTGGCGATGATTCGCCCATCGGAAGAACGCCCTTAATGCGTGCGAGTTATTGTCATTTGGGTCTCCGCTCCTCGCTCTGCGGGACCCGTGCTCGTTTCCTTTCATCCTTCTTGTACGTTAAGAGCAGTCTCGTGTCTGTACTCCGCGACGGCCACACTCCCAACAGAAGTCGATTCTGGGGTTACGGTATCCGTACGCTACGTGGCCGCTCTCTCCGCATCGCCTACATGCAGTTCTCGAGTCTATCGGACCTGCATCATTCCGCACTATACTGCGGTCGTCACCTCTATGCTGGCATGGCGCCGCAATAATTAAGTTCATCGGTGTCGGACTCAGAATGTGGTATCGCTCTTCCTGGCGCCTCTGTGGGATAGGCGCATGCCTAAAAATGTCGGGGTGAGTTTCGAGGCGCCGAGGTGGCGCTGGTCGCAGACTGGTTTGCTGCGTATTTCTTTCGGAAATAATATTCCAAAATATTCAGCAACACTTACCAGCTCCTCCAGCGTTGCAAAGTCACGCCGCTTGAGAGTTGGTACTCGCTGACTGTTTCGGTACACGCGGTCGAGTTTTTGATCTTCACTTCCTTCAACTTATCTCAATAGATTCCGTAGCTAGAGTACGTAGTTTTTAAATGTCTCTTGTACTCGCTGGATTCGCTGTCGGATCTCGTCGTTTAACCTCTCAAAGTACCGCGAGGACAGGAAAAACGTTATAATGTCCAGCCTGAATTGGCCCCATGTTGGCCATCGCTTGTTGTTGTTGCGGAACCAGCTTAGTGCTCGATCTCGAGGCTTATTTCATAGCCTTCAGCTAGCTCCTCAACGTGTTAATGCCATCAAACTTTAGCCCCTACTTTCTCACTCGGTCCATAACCGTAGCGTAATCCGGTTCGGAATGGGTTGTGAGACTGGGATGTGCTGGTGGTTGTACATGGCTGCTGGATTGGGCTGTCATATCTTCGTTTCTGCCGAGTGTCAGCACGTCCGCGAAAGTTATTGGGGACGCCCGGTCGTGCTCTGCAGCAAGTTCCGTCAGACGCTTGGTGTACCTTGGTTCGTCTTTTACCTCTGACAGGAACTGTGATAGCCTTTTCCGTAGCTCGCCAACTGTCCCGGAATCTTCTATCGTGAACTCTGCAGTGTACTCCAGGAGTTCCTCTTTCCGTAGGTAATATACCCAACGAAAACTTCACCATCTTCACTTTGAAAATATTTTTGGGTCTTTTCACACACTTGCTCTGCACTATTCACTTGGAGTCTTTTCTCACTTCACTCACTTTCTGGTCTTTCTCTGGAGTCTGTTCTGGCACTTTCACTTTCTACTCTCTCTCTGGAGTCCTTTTTTCGCACTTTCACTATCTGCTCTCTCTTTGGAGTCTTTTCTCTCAGTATTACCACATTTAGCTTTCGCTGTTTAGTCTACTCTAGTCTAGTATAATTTTGTCCCTGCTCAAGCGCCATTTGTGACGAAGTCCGGGTTATGCTGGGGTATGCTCATCGGCTGCCGGGTTCTTAACAAAAATAATAAGAGTTTGTTTCCGGTTTATAGCAAAGCACTCGTCTGTCTTGGTTATCCGTTAAGAGGACGGGAGTAGAACCTACCCGTTCCACTACGGCTGGTGGGCGTAGCTCCATCCCACTAAATATAATTACCGCTATAGTAAAGGAGCGGGAGTAGAACCTACCCACAGCCTTCGGTTGGTGAGTGTAGCTCCGTCCCACCAAATATAATTATGGCTATAGTAAAGGGGCGGGAGTAGAACCTACCCACAACCTTCCAAGAGAGGGAGTAGAACCTGCCCGTCTCTAAATACCTGTCTGCGGTCTATAGGAGAGGAAGTAGTGCCTGCCCATCTCCTGAAACCTAGCATAAGGAGTAGAGCCGACCCTATGCGAGCAAAAGTTCCTGACTCTGCAGCAGTCGCCTGACGACTCCCGTCTGCTTTGATTGCTGGCTGGCTATTTGTACAAATTGGCGGCCGCAGTCGCGTCGCGTATGTCCCGTTGTCCTTTGTGCTTTTTTTCTGTATTTTGTTGCCATGGTGCTAAAAGTATATGTACAATTGTGTGTATATGGCTAGGTGAATAATTACGGTAGTTCAAAATAAGTGGTGCTGTACAATATCTATGTTCATATATGTGGCTACAATTCAAAATATGTATTATACCATGTTCGAACCGACAACGAAAACACGTTGAAAACTACTTTTGTGGATTGTGGGCTGAAGGCTGTTCGCACCAGCTTTTCGTTGACATTTCTAACAGCCTTTGTTGACGTTTCTATTCAAAAACGTTAACAAAAATGGTAAGTTACTAAATTGAACAATTGAATTGAAAAACATTTTAATAAAAATTCTAGAAGCCAATCAATAGTCTTCTGCATCAAAAGTTCAAATTGTAAAACGATGGAGTTAATCACCAGGCGGCATTTAGAACTTGCACGGAAGATTGCAAAATTAAATGATCAAAGAACAATTCTATATAATTTTATAATGCGCCTTGGGATGCCAATAAATTCGTGCTGGCTAGCAACAGAATTTTGAAGAAAACATATTAATCGTTACAGAAACGCACACAATCTTTTTGGGAAATTGATTGCCGAACAAATGGCAATGAGTTTTTCGAGGAAAACTTTCGCATGGAGCGAAGCTCATTTCTGGAGCTGTGTAACACCCTCCGACCTTCCCTGGAAAAGAAAAACACTAATTATAGAAAAGCAATTCCACTGGAAAAAAGAGTAGCAATAGCATTATATGCTTTGGGTTCGTCGTCGGAATACCGGAGCATTGCAAAGACCTTCGGCGTAGGCAAATCAACCGTTTTTGCAATTTTGTTGGAGTTCTGCCACGAAGCCTGGAAGCTCTTTAAGCCATCTCACTTCAACAAGTTCCCCCTTAGAACTAAGATCATTGCAGAAATGGTTTCTGGGTTTGAGACACTTGGGTTTCCACAATGTATGGGAGCTATCGGTAAATATTACCTATTTTTTAGAACTTTAAGTGTAATTTGCAGATGGATGCCACATTGAGGTTCATCCAATCTATAAAGAGGTTGTATATTATTATAATTATAAAGGATGGTACTCCAATGTTCTGATGGCATTAGCAGATGCTAGGTAAAAGCTTGAAATTCGGATATATATACAAATGAATTTAATTTATACATTCCATCATCTTTTCCGATACCGCTTCACCTATATTAGTGTAGGGAGTCCAGGACGATGCAATGGCCAGTGTTGCCAGAACTTTTTGGACGAACCGGCTAAATTGGCAAATAAAACCGGCTAAAAACGGCTAAAATGTTTCAACTAAATTTCACATGTTTTATTTAAATAAATCACGAGTAAAAAGACTATTTCTTGGAGAGAAGTTTCAAATTCAAGCTGGAAAAAATTTTGCCAGCAAGGATTTTCGAATTAGGAAAAACATATGATTGTGGCACATGGTTGGATTTTTTGTCGACGATAATTTGAATAAACAAGTTCGTTAAATTTAAAAATTTACAAACTGGAGCGATTTTAAAATGAAAAATGTAAGTTAATACTTGTTTACTTAATTAATTTAGTTAATTCCAATGATTTGAAAGGTACTCGGCAAAAAAAAATGTATTCTTAATCGGAATGCAATCTCAACCAGAGTCGATATAGTAAACCCGACAAAGAAATTGAATCGTATGTTGAAGAAAGTCGGACTGGCAAGATATATACACGTAGATACTGTTTTTGCCCCTCTGAAAGAACTTTAAAAATTCTATACAAATTTCTTTTGTTTGAAATGCAACCGTGGACACTAGCTGGCAGAAAAACTTGCAAATTTGCGTTCGTACAGAAAATTGCAAGTTTCTCTACATGAGAGAGAATTTGGGAGCATTTTTTCTTACTATCTGATATTTTGAGTGATAATTCTCGCTGGATTTTCGACGAACAAACCTATTGTCTTCCCTACAAGGCCTTTTCAGACTGACCGATTCTCAATACACTCAAATAGAAACCAATACACATAAAAAACGCTGTAAAAATTTGCCTTCAATTTTAAGGCAGTAAAACAACGACCTTAAGTTAACATCAACCGAGGCCATATGTTGACAAGGGATGCAAAATCACAGTTACACAAAAGAACTGGTCAGATTTTTCAGAAATCCCTTCAATTCTGATGTAAAATATGATGCCAAAAGACTGCAGATCTCCCATTTGGATGACCGGTCATATGACCGGCAGATGTCTCGTAGGATTCCCAGAGAGTTTTGCTTTACCTAAAAATTTGTGCTCTTTTATTTTCATTTTGACATACATATGTGTACATAGTGCTTGAAAATATCAATTTTTCCCTTACCTTAAACCTTTGGGAGTGGGCCAAAGTGATGTTTTGTAATTTAGGCAGAATTGAATATGCGCTATCTGGGAAGACAATATCTACATGTAATATTTATTCTGTTTGTTGGCATTATATCCAAACACAAACGCATCTTAAGTGTCTTAACAGTGAAACAATTTCTTATTTTCTAAGTTTGCGAATAAAACTCCACACTTAAAATTAAGACATTTATAACAAACACTTTATGAAGAAAATCCCTTCTTCGTTTAAAATAAAAATAAGCGAAATCGGCCCAATTTCATACAACCCTGCCTGACATGAAAATTTTCTCGACGATAAGGCTAGTAGCCATTTCTAACAGATTTTGGGTCGCTTAGTCAAAAACACAAAACAAGGCAAATAGCAAAATCGGCTAAAAACGGCTAATTTTTTTCTGCAAAACGGCTAACAAATCCGCTGCCGGCTATATCGAAATTTCTCCGGCTGTTTGCTATCGCAACCGGCTAAATCTAGCCGGAAAACGGCTAAAATGGCAACACTGGCAATGACTATCAAATATTTCAGTCGTCATTACTTAAAAGAGGGCTTTACAATTGTCCACTCCTTGGCGAAATCTCAAAGGAATTTTCTGGCGTAAACGTGCCAGTATTTATTTTGGGAGATTCCGCTTTTCTATTTAGTGAAAAACTAATGAAGCTATATCCTTTCAACGCAAGCCAAACACGAAGAGAGAAAACTTTGAATTATGCTCTTTCGAAAACACGCAGAGTTGTGGAAAATGCTTTCGGACACTTAAAAGCGCGATTTCGCCGTATTGGCAAGGGAATCGACAACTCTATTAGGAACGCAAATTCTATAATAAAAGCGTGTTTCGTTCTGCACTTTTTAAACAATAAAAATAATTCGCTGAGCAACAAATGGCTTGAAGCTTTGAAAAATATGGAGACCACTCGGGAATACCCGTATTATAACACATGCGTATCTGATGACCAAGGAAACGCAGAAATTATACGAAGTGCGCTTTGCACTTAATTCAGTAAGTACTTACAGCCGGTTTCACTAGCAATTTAAATTATAAACGATTTTTTATTTTCTGTCAATTTCCATATAAAATTCAGCAAATTAAAATCATTTTTCACTTAAATTGCGCTCGTGAAATTGGCTGTAAATCTACTACTAATGTATTAACTAATACTATTATGTCAACAGAAACGAAAATGCATTACAATTCTTTTTTCACTTCTTTATAAATTCCAGCAAAGTTTTATTGATTTCCTTCGTGTATTTTACATAGTCTTCAAAGAGTTCTGTTCTTGTGTTGTCATTTTCAGCCAATTTCTCAGTAACACGTTTTAATTGCTCGCCACTTTCAGAAAATTCATTATTTGCTTTTTCCATTTCTTTTTCAAGTTTGTCAAATCTTTTTAACAAAGAGTTTTGAAAGTTTCGCTTTTCATTTGTAGGCTCGCTGAATGTTGATGGCTCGCAAATTGGTAACGGTGATGCCAGTGGTGGCGAGATTCTTAACGTTGACGACGAAGGTGACGGTATTGAAGGCAATGGTGCTACATCAACAAACTCTGGAGAAGCAAAAGCGCTCACGGAAATGTTAATTGACCTCGAGATCGAAGTGTTACCTGTATGAATCGAATATACAGAGGCGTTCAAGTGAATAGAATACATTTATTTTTAACAATATTCAAAATGTTTATGTGATAAAATTTTACAAAATTTCATCAAAATTTACAACTTTTTATTGGGAATTTTTAGAAACTTATTGGATATGCAGATTTATAGCATATTTCAATTTTAGTAGAATAATGTTCAGGTTTGTGAATTCAGAAAATCCGGTTGATTTTTGATATTTTTTTTTGTTGACGGTATTGTGCACTTTGTAAGCAAAATTTTTGAACGTTGTATGGGAGAAAATGCGTGACACCGTTATCAAAAAAAAAAATATCACAAATCAGTGGGATTTTAAAGAAACTTCACAGTTTACATTTTATTTATTTAACTTTTAAAGTACAATATGACTTACCTAGGCAAGATTACGATAAACAAGTTTTGACTATTTATTCCTATTATGAAAAAATTCTATCTCGATTATTTTTGTGCAGGAGGCCTTCGGCCGAGTTTCAAAAAAATTACCCTGGCCGGACCAACACCGGCTACGTAATATTTTCATCTTTTTACCGGTTTCCTCAAATTAAACTATATGGTCAAAATTAGTCGCCGGTTATCGTTATCTCCCCCTTACCTGAATTTCTATGTTAAGTTGTGCATTTTCGATTTCACTTCTCCTGCCGTGCCCTCGATCCCATGTTTGTGCAACTCCATTGCCATCTCTTCAATTATATGCCCATTTCTACAGGGCCCGCACAAATCATCAATTTTGGTTTGCCATAACTCTATCAACAGGTCCTCGCCCATTTCGTTCCAAATGTTACGCTTTTTATATGAATTTCTTCTCATTATTTTATGTCTCTTATTATCAAGGCACATTAAACAGGTAGTATCAGTAGAGCAAAAACAACATTTGCNGTGCTGCTGAGTTGGGCGAACGTTCCAAAAGCTGCTATTCAATCGCTTGTTTTGTATGGAAAAAGGTTTCACATGCAAATGGATTTTAACAATTCAGAATTTTTGTGAGAAAAAATTAAAAATATTTGACATTTTCGAGACCAAATAATTTGAAAATAAATCAAATCAGCTGCTCTACTGATACTACCTGTTCAATGTACCTTGCTTATTATTTAGCTGACAATCGAAAAGTACAATGTAAATTTTGATATGGTAAAATATGCCTTTCCATTTCGATAAATATATCGAAAAAACTAGAGCAGACATGGAATGGAATGAGTGGAACGTGAGTTTTCAACTCGTTTCCATCGAAAACTTGTTTTCGTTGTGTTTTCGTTTGACAGATTTTACATGGACGAAAACACAAGTTTTAGGCCGAAAACCAGTTATAGCCAGGAAAAAGTGTTTTCGATGTCGGTCCGAACATGGCATAAGAACGGTAACTCAAATCGAAAAAGATTGAATTGAACTTATGTATATTAATGTGATTAATTGTCCGTATCGCTCTTCTTAACTTCACAACTTCAAAAATAAATACAAATAAGAATATAAAAAAGTATTTTTTTTATAAAATGTATTATGCATTTTTTGAAGCATCAAAGTATCAATTTGAAAACTTAAAAAAAATGTGTATAGAGACTAATTTTTAGGACGTATTATGTGCTTTTATTTGTTATTATTCCTTTACGAAAACAAAAGAAATTTGAACATATTTCACGATACATAGATACATATTAGGCCTGTGCGAATATTGGTTATTTAAAATTTTAATTAGTCCTATATTTAGTAAATAACTCAAATATTCGATTAATTGAAGGGTATGATTACTCAAAAGATCAAAGAAAAGTGGTGCCATTCGCGGACCGCTAACCCCTTCTCTTCGTCGATTTGATAGCATCCAGCCATTCGCTGACGTCACAGAATACTTTTGTTTACATTCACTGTTGCCAACTTGGTGGTTTTCCCACTAAATTTAGTGCGTATTCAAAACGCGAAAATTTTTGAGTTTGGTGCTTGGTGCGTTTTTGGTGCTCTTCTTTTAGTTTGAAGACACCAAATTTGTAAATCTTAAAAAAATTGGAGCAAAATTTATAGCTATCGTAAGTGTATGTGTGGCAGCGGCTTCAATCATGCCAGAAGAAATCGACCGTCGAGCAAGAAACATTGATTTTTATTAATTTTAATCGGCATCCTTAAAATAAAATTTTTTATGCATATAAAGTTCATTAAATACACTAATAAAAATTTTGTGTTTTTTTCGAGAAATGACGCATTTTTCTTGGGTTTTAGGGCTTTTCCGAATTCAAAACTTGGCAGCACTGCCTTTTGTTCGATTCTTCCTCTTCTTCTTGTTGAGTTCGCCTTTGCTCTCTCATTCTGGTATTTGAGGACGTCACGTCCGGTTGCTCTCAGCTCGATTGGCACAATCTTGTTTTCTATCATTCATGCCGTAAATTCTTGTTGATACTCCATTTCCTTATGCACTTACTACAAGGGTGCCCAGATTGTTTAAAAAAAGTGCAATCTCTGAAAAAAAAATCGCCAAAAATCGCCAATTTTTTTTTTGATAAAATTCATGAAATCGATTTTTGTCAAATATTTTATTTTAAAAATGAGATCTCGTTATAATATAGTTTTTTAAACCAAAAACCAATATAATACCTTCAGAGGGTAATAATAAATAACACAAATCACTTATATAATAGTGATTATCTTTAAAAATAGGCATACTTTATAAAAATATTTGTTTCAACACATTTTGCAATAGGACTGCGCAATTATTAAATTTATTATAACTCATATTAATTGATTAATCGCACAATCCGCTTTTAAGCGCTCGGCGCTAAAAATTAAATAAAATACTATAATAAGGCGAGATCAGCTATTTTCACTTTTTCTTCAAAATCACCTATAGTGTCTGTTGTTGTCATATAATAATAATAATAATAACAGATTGGCGCTTACACATATGTTAGTGTTTGGCCGAGCTTCTCCTCCGATTTGTGGCGTGCGCCTTGATATTGTCACACAAAGCGGAGGGACCTACAGTTTTCCGCCGACCCCGAACGGCGATTGTATTTTTATGAGAAGCTGTTTATCATGGCAGAAATACACTCGGAGGTTTGCCATTGCCTGCCGAGGGACGACCGCTGTTAAGAAAAAACCTTTTTCTAAATTTTATCATCAAATCATTTAAATCATATATTGAGCTAAATATTCAACCTTGATACCATCGTTTTTGATATTGGAAACGTTTTGCAGCTGAAACTAATAGCCTTCATATAACATTTTATTCGAACTATTGAATTAAGGCTTTCCAACCTCATCCTATTTCGAATCTTAGTTTTTGTTGAATTGATTACGGAAAAAACGCGCTTAACAAAGCATGTGAGTGCGGCAAGGATAATAATGATATTACTTATATTTCCAAACATTTTATTGCCTGTTTGTTGCGGTTTTCACTCCGTAAGCAATTATCCAAAATTTTTCAGAGTCAGATGGAATGATTCTGAGAAAAGTCACTCCATGGGAAAGTTGAAAGATTTAAATATTCAGTTTCCGCTGCTTTTCTTTCCTTCGAAGTCAAATAGTGAATTGGCAGGTCCCTGAAACTCGCCCTCTTGTGACTCACACACTTTTCTGGTGACAAAATCAAAGCGTTTTAAAAGTATTTAATTTACTAGGTAATCGTTTCAAAAGTTCTTCGATTAGGGTGATTAAACATTTTTGACAGTCTTTTAATATGCTTCTTAAGTCAAGTATGTCACGCAGTTCCTTAGCCTCTTCTGTAAAATTCTCGTTGAAAACTAAGTTTTGTATATTTTTATAATTGGAAAAAATTTATTTGAAGGGAAAAAATCGCCAAAAATCGCTAATGGCGATTTCCTAAATTTTTACGCGCAAATAGTTGTTATTTTCAATTGTATACATCAATTAGATTTATTGTGTAATTTTAAGCTAAGTGTACACGGTAGAGAAAGAACGGGAGACTTATGGCGTTTTCTTTTCTCGAAAAAACTATCACCTTTTTATGTGGCAACATTATCAGAGAGCTCGCAATATGCATGTTAAGATTCTGAGAAAAGGACAAGAAAACATGACAACCCTGGCGCAGGGCAGAATAAATGCAACATTATTTCGAGAAAAGAATTACGATATTAGACAAAAATCTCGCTAGAGACGTGAAACTACTCAATAAACCTCCGAGGTATTTTACAACGGGAGTTGTAGCAGGAGGCAGCTGATCTTTTCGCTGACTTTTTTAGTTCTAACTTTGATCCATCGTCGGAACATCTGAGTGATAATTTTTGGAAAACCAATTCCACCATTAACTTTGGCTCCCTTTCGCTATCTATTGAGGATGTTTGGGATGGAATTCAGGGCCTTAAAAGCTCTTCGCTTGCGGATATTGATGGTTTCTCATCCTATCTCTTCAAGAATTGTCCTGCGCTTACATATCCTCTTTTGCTAATTTTCAATAAATCGTTAGAATCGGGGGAGTTTATTGATGCGTGGAAAGTTACGTCCATCACACCTTTATTCAAGGCTGGTAATAAAAAAGATGTTGCTAATTATAGGCCTATTTCCAAACTTTCTACGACATCGAAGCTATTTGAATATATTATCAAACAAAAGTTGTATTTTACCGTAAAGCGTCGTATATCTAATAACCAGCATGGTTTCATGGCTGGCAGGTCAACCATCACTAATCTTGCTGTATTCACAGAATTTTGTATGTCTGCTTTCAATGACAGATTCCAAGTCGATACAATCTATACCGACTTTTCCAAGGCTTTTGACAAAGTCAACCANCATTACTCTTCATCATTTTTATTAATGACATATCTGATTGTTTTAAATTTTCTGAATTTATTTTATATGCAGACGATTTAAAATTTTTTAAAACAATTTCAAGTTGATCTGATTCAGCTAAGCTCCAGTCAGATCCCAATAACGTTGTGGCATGGTGTGATAAAAATCACTTTCAGCTAAATATTCGGAAGTGTTCTCACATAACGTTTTCTAAGTCTAGGCAGTTTTTGGCTACTTCTTACTTAATTAAGGAATCACGTCTCACCACTTTGGATGAAGTTTCAGATCTGGGAGTAATTTTTGATTCAAATTTCCTATTTCTGAGTCATTTAAATTATATAATTTCTAAGTCATATTGTACACTTGCCTTTATTCAGCGCTTTGGTTCAGACTTTACTGATCCTTACACTCTAAAATTACTATTTACCTCGCTTGTACGATCTAAGTTAGAATATGCGGTCTTTATATGGAGGCCATATCACCTTTGTCACATTAATAGACTTGAGCGAATTCAAAAGAATTTTCTTCGTTTTGCTCTCAGATCGCTTAACTTTGCTGAACCGATTCCTTCGTATGATGCTAGATGTGCTTTAATAAGCTTGAAGTCTTTACAAAGTAGACGGAGTGTTCTTTCACTCTGCTTTATCTTTGATATTATCAGTGGAGAAATTGATTGTCCATTTCTTTTAGAGCGCATTTATTTTTACATTCCACAAAGAAAATTGCGGAGCAATGATTTATTCTTTCTGGAGCGAGACCGGACGGTTTATGCTCCGATTCATAGAGCATTGAAAGAATTTAATCAAATCTCAAATTCTTTGGCCTTTGATTTCTCGTCGCCTAAGCAATTGTTTAAATTATCATTGAATGAACTATATAGTTAAGCTTGAACTTGTATCGTTAAGTATTTTTGTAGTAGTCTGTAAGAAATCATGTATTTTATATTAGATTTACTAGATATGAATAAATAAATAAATAAATAAATAAATAAATAAACCTTATTACTGTATATACTGTGGTGTACACAGTCCATCGCAACTAGATCGACAACTCCACGCTCTATTTGGCAAGCTAAATAGAGTTCTTGCTTAACGGAGACGTATGGTAAAGTCTTGACAATAGATTCCATCACAGTTTGTTAAATTTTTAAATGGCTACAACATTAAATCGTATATTCGGTACAAGCACACCATTTTAGGTAAATTTAGAACGTAACCAAATAACTTATCGGGAAATTTTCTCTTATTTCCACAGGCATTTCAACGACTTTTCCAAAAGCCTTTTGCAAAGGGACTTAAACGTTGGTTAAAACCTAAGGGGTATTCACCAAATCAAGCAAGTGGCCTGGCACTCTGGCAACAGTCGTTGCTTGAGCTAATCTGCTCTTTTGTCAGAGGGCCAGGCCACTTGCTCAATTTGGTGAATACCTACATACCCACATATATACAGTAATAATTAAATTTTAAAACTTAAGTATAAAATCAAGAATTATCAAACCATTTAACTTAAGTTGTAAGGATCATATAAATTCTGTTGTTTCCAAAACTTATGGTGCGCTAAGAATCTTACGTCAAACTGCGGAATTTATTCGAGTAGGCACAAGACGACAGTTAGCAATTCAACTAATAGTTCCTATTACTACCTCCGAGCTGGTTTATAATAAGCTAGACTCTGCATCGGCTCATAAGATTAGTGTAGTATTTAATCATGTAACTCGGTATGTGTACGGCTTAAAAAAGTTTGATCACATATCGAAACGGAGGGCAAGTCCGTTAGGATGTGAACTCCAGGACTACTTCTACAAAGACGCCCTTCTACCTCTATGAGAAATTAATATTCCCGAAGTCTGAGTGCTCAAAGGATCTTATTGTACCCAACTACAACTTTATAACATCGACTAGGCGCTTTTTCATCAGTGCTATTAGAACTTGGAATTCTAATCCAATCATAACAAGAGGCAGTTTAAACAAAAGTAATTAAAAAAAAAATCATATATTCTCATTTCTCCAATTAAATGGAGCAACCAGCAACATTAGTTTAAGTCTTTATATTTTATATTAATTTGGTAATCGCTTATGTGTTATTGATTTTAATTAATGCAAATTTTGTTGTGTTAAAAAAGAAGAAAATTCTTATTGTACTAATGGTTCTTGTTTAATAATAATAATAATAATATTTTTTTTGATAAAAAGCTTTAAGTCAATCAAATGTACAGTAATTTTTTTATGAAATTGAAATTGATTGTTTAGCGCAAATAATGCTTTTTGAATTCTTTTCCTAGGCATATGAGAAGTTCGTAAAAAAATTCAATAAATTAAAAAAATAAAATTTTTTATAAAACAAGAATAGAAAGTTTACATACTGACAACTTTATTTTGTTGCCCAATAAATTCTCTAATTGCTGTCAAAAAATCCAAATATTTCAAAAAGTGTAAAATCCTGCATAAAAATTTGTTTACAAATAGCTCGTAAAAAAATAAAATTAGCGCAAATCTTTGGTGTCAATATTGCACACCATGTTAACTTTCAAAATCGGTCAATGAAATATAAATAACAAAGGTCCACAAAAAAAAATCGATGAAAAGTTCCTTTGACCAAACCTAGTCTATCACACGTTTTTGGGGATCGCTGAACACGAATCTGAAGTCCGTTTTGCTCCACCACGTCTAGATTTTTTCCTAGCCTCAAAAAACACCTCGGATTCTCTCTGTCACGTAAAATCCGAGAAGTTTTTTGAGGTTAGAAAAAAATCCAGACGTGATGGAGCCAAACAGACTTCAGATTCGTATTCAGCGACCCCAAAAACATATAACAGAATAGGTTTGGTCAAAGGAACCTTTGGTTCGATTTGGTTTGAGAGCGGAACATATTCATGGTTGTCAGCAGTGTTGCCGCGAATCATTTTTAGTGGTAGCCAAATTCCTTTAAAAAAGGGCTAAAAAAAAGCTAAAAAAAAGTCGTTGTGGCTAAAAATTGTAGCTAAAATTCTTTAGTTATATATACACATATAAGTATACACGCGAACATTTTCAATAAGTAATGGTATAGAAAAACAATGAACTCTGGAAAAAAGCTAATATTTTATCCAACCAAAAACCTTTTTGTATAAAAGGGGAAATATATGACACCAGCTTGCTGGCTCCATCATGTGATTGTACCATCAAGCTCGAAGCATATAACTTACCAGCATGCTGGTACAATATTTATTTCTTTACAAATGAGGTCGAGGAAAGATCGAAATGATTAGAGCCGAAATTTCATAATTTTTCTACCACTTAGTTAAACATTGTTTTTTTTTTCAATTCACAACTACAATATCATGAACTTAATCTCCCACAAACACGGCTTTGACTCATATAGTGCAAGAAATTTCCGCCAAAATACTTTTTACTTAGAAAATTGAGCTAATTTCAACACTCACGACACCAGCATGCTGGTACAATCATACAATTTTCAAGTAGTTTTTTAAGTCGCACCAGCAGCTGATACAATCACACCACAAACACATACACGGTCAATCGACTTGATGGGCCATTTAACAAATTAAGCATATTAAGGGCCGTAAACTTATCTATTTCAAACTATAGTTAAATCGTTAATAGATAAGTTAACAGCCCTAACACTTTTAAAGTATGTGTGTATAAAAACGTAAGGAACATACAATACATATATGTAATCTCTTACATAAATAAAAAAAAAAATTAGATCAAATTAAGCATATAAAACTTTTTCATGCCAAGTATGAATAAATTCCCCAAAGGGCTAAAAAAAAGGCTAGGGGCAATTTTGAATGTAAGTTATCACACCTATAATCCCAATACCTACCAATGGCGCACCCTTTATTCACGTTGCCGTGCATGTGAGTTTGTTGGCCAATATAGAACTTTCGCTGACGTAGTCCACGCGCAAGAGAATGGTAACACAACACGATCAATAACACATGGGAAGTGCAGCATAAGCAATATTGGCCTGCACGCGCAACTCATCGATTGCGAAATACCTGATGGCGGTGGGAACTGCAACGTTAACATAAGTAGGGTAGAGTAATAGGTTTGCTGTTAAGAATCAATTATGTTTAGAGTCAGTTATGATAGTGAGTGCCGCCAGTGCACAATAAAATTCTACTTGTCGATTCAACCAAATCTTGTGTTGTCATTGTTATTGGCGAACTGCTGGTTCGCCACAACTTTAATTTTTTTCAAGGTTCCTATTCAAGGATCCTTAAGTTGTATGTGGCCAAAAACACTATGTGGTAGCTAAATCTAGCCACCAAAGGGCTAAAACGGCAACACTGGTTGTGAGCCACCCCTAAATAATGCTCAGCGGTCTCTGACCACATGTGTGTTTCACATACGAAGAGCGCCAGCTAAGCAATGCACACAGTCCCACTTATTGAATGGTTTGAATGTGCTAGTATGCCGACCATTCCCTGCAAAAAATTGTGCGACTAAGTATTCCGAGATTACTCTCAATCGGGTACAATTGGGCATTAATTAGTCCCAACTAGTCTCATACGGGTACTATTGGAGGTCAATTAGTCCCCAACTCATCTCTAACGGGTACTATTAACGATTTAATGATATGTACGCACTTAGTCAATGAAATTTCATGTGCGGCGTTGGCACACAGAGAGAGTATTCGCCTAACAAAACCAAAACTGAGCGCCCCGGTTCGAATCTCAGCTGGCGCAAATTTTTATTTTTATTTTTTAAAAGTGACTAGTCGCTTTTTATACCCTTTCGGGTATAAAGGTGAACAATTAGTCTCTTCATAGGACATGCTCGAACAAAAGCGAACAGTTCATTCCATATAAAGAGATTAAAAATGGTATTAGTCGCATGTTCCTTTGCGATTGCTCCCGGAGTCATCCCGGATTAGTCCCATTTTTTGCAGGGTTGCATAAAATCGATTCAATGAATGAGACTGTGTGCGTGGAAATCATTGCTCCGCTACCGCTGTTCGTATATGGGTGAAACACGCGTGGGGTCATAGACAGTGTTGCCACAACATTTTTTTTTTTTACCAAAGTCACCAGAAAAAGTTACCAAATTCAACAAAAAATTACCAAACTTATTTTAAAAGAGAGCTATACATACGTATGTATGTCTGTACATAAATACATATGTATATTCGAAGACACCAAGCTTTTCAGCCAATCAGCGCTCAATTCAGCTATAATTTTTATATCTGCGTGAACACTGAAAGCCACAACACCATAAAAGCTTGGTTAGGATTTTAAAACTAAGTGTGGCCGAAGAAATAAATTTGTCGTTTGCGCGTCGTTTTAAGAACATGGTACCGTCTTATGGCTCAAAATGGTATATTTGGCATTTGGATATACATTTCCGTAAATTTGTGCAAAGCTCAGGCCACAAAACAGCTGAAGGCATCTAATTATTCACCGTGCATTGGATACAGTTCGTTGCAAAAGAGGATTAGGTTAGGTTAGACTGGGCGGCAGTCCACCCCACCATCAACACTTTTCTGATTATGTATGATTATGTAGAGGGGATGTCATTCGGACACTGAGATCATCCGTCTTGGCACCATTGGAATTTTTATGAGGCCATTCGGATGACCGTAATTATGCGAATAAACCTCAAACTTTGGAGCACTTTAAAATCAACATTTGTCCAGTTATGCCCAATAAACATACATACACATGTCAACAAGTGGCTGGAAATATCTCAAAAATTAAACGCTTGAAGGCAGTCCTGAAAGCTTTCGACTCACGTATAGACAAAAGGAAGCTCCCCTGATTTCCGTATATTTTTGAACGTGAACATTTATATTTACATAGAATTCTACTCATATGGTTGTCGGGGTGCACAGGAATATTGAAAGCGATTGCAAAGCTGGCGAACGGAAAAGGAAAGGTACGCCCACCCAAAACCTTCCGGGAAAGGACACGGTAGATATAGGAATAGCCAATTTGTTAGAGACCATTCCAGTAGTGACCAAGGAACGTTGGAACAACTTTTCGCCATGAACTCCTGTTATTGCTTTAACAGGAAACGCTTACGGGCCACTTCTTCAAGTGAAATCAGCACCTGACATGTAGGAACGATTTGAAAAAGTTACCGAATTAAAAAATAAATTACCAAATTACCAAATTTGAGAAATAAAGAAAAAAATTACCAATTTTGGTAAAAAATTACCAAAGCGGCAACGCTGGTCATAGAGCGCTCAGTAAGCTATAGCATATCAATCACTGCGCTAGGTAGAGAAAGAAAAGTGTGTGCTATGACAGGCCCAGACTTGTATCAGTTTCAGTTTTGCCATCGCCGCGAGATGTTTCGGTGTGCGCATAGTTATTTAAAAATATAAAGTTTGATGCCAACCGGGGTTTCTCAGTGGATGTGAGTTATAATTTGAAAGTATCTATTTAGCCAAGGAAAATGCAAAGTAGTGTACTTAGACCAGCACTTCCAGCAGATATTGACCCTGGTTTTCGCACGACTATTCCTGTTTCATCATCAATTTTAGGAAATTCTTACCACCATATACATATGTATTATTTACACTAGTAACTATTTATGTAAATATGTATGTATTTTTCTGCTTAATATATGCAAATAAAAGAAGAAAGTAAACACAACAACCATCAAGTAAATTTTTATTTGTGTCAAACTGAAACTTGTTTTCCAATAATAAACGGTTAGCTGATTCACGTCTACAGCAAGTTCAAAAAATTAATTGAAAACTTGTATCAACCAAAGCATTGTTTATATATATATATAAATATACATTTGTCCCAACTAGAAGTCTCAAGTAAATTGCAGACTTTCGTGAACTAAATATTTATTTCGCCATATCCAACTATGCCACTTGGTCACTATAACCTAATCTTGGTAATTATAACTAAACCTTTTTCTGAGTGTACTGCAGTATTTCTCTAAAAAGTGGTCCAGGTGGACCCCCAGGGGTCCACGGAAGACTCGACGGGGGTCCACGGTGATGTGAAAAAATATGGGGGTCCATGAGTTGTAAATAGGGGTCCACGAAGTTTTATCTTTTTCGATGTAAAGAACCAAAATGGTTCCTTGATACCCTCTTTATTTAACTTAAATTTTTTAGTGGTGTATAGTGCTCTTGAGGCACTGCTGCTCTTACCGTCAGTTAGTGTTTTTCCTGTAGACTAAAAAGAACCGGATGCTGCTATGACAATGAGTGGGGCGCGACGAAAATTGCTGGCGGCAGAGATTTAAGCACTTGTGTCTTTTCAATGCTACAGGATAGTACGCCACCATTACCTTTATTGAAGAGATTCTATAATGTTGAGTTCCTTGAGACTGAATGCTGGTTTGATTCCATCGCTGAGACCGGACTCACGCATTGTCGATTCTTCACTGATGACTCCAAAACTGACACTGGGTCATGATCTGGGATCTTTTTCGAGCTTAATGAGATAAGCTTCACTTTTCTGTAGGGGAATATGCTTCGGTCTTCCAGGCTGAGGTAATTGCAATACTCAAAGCCATGGACTAAGGGTAGAACATAGGTGGAGGGGAAGGAGTTTACGCGACAGCAGTGACAACCAAGCTGCACTTAAGGCATTGACCAGCCCTCTATTTAAGTACTTCCGAACTAGTTCGGCAATGCAAGTCTCGACTAAAATATGATGGTGAACATAACGAGGTTTTTTTACTCTGGGTGCCAGGTCACTCTGGAGTACCTGGTTATGAGACATCTGATCATTTGGCCAGAGTTGGCTCAGACCAGGCATTCCTCGGTCCGCAACCAGTGTTAGCACTCCCACGTTCGTCAATCGAAGCCACCATCAGAAACTTCGAGGGCATGCAGGTGGGCAAAACTCATGTTGCCTTCAATCTCACAAGGTTTATCTAATTTTTTGCTCTCACTGAGCAGACGACACTGCAGACAACTTGCTGGACTGCTGACTGGTCACTACGCGGAACAAACACCTGACTGTGATAGGCGTAAATGACAAGTCCATTTGCCCATACTGCCTTGAAGAAGATGAGACGGTGGAACACTTTTTGTGCTTCTTACTTTCTTGTTTATGTACCATCGACTTTTTTAAACTCGTTATTACCTCTATTGTCAGTTTCTGAATTAAAAGTTTGGCGTAAAAAGCTTAGCCGTTTTGATGTTTTAAGTGTTGTGTTTTAAAAATGTGACAAATATTTTTCGCCTCACTTTAAAACTCGGAGCGATAAAAATAAAAATGATAGCATTAACACAAATAAACTATTTTAAATATACTCCAAGTGCAAAGTCATGAGAGAGGCGAACATTTGATGAGTTTATGGTGAAGATAATGTAAATAACGCTAGCGATCGCAGTGCTTGTAAAAAATATAACTCTTCCGAGCGAGAGAGTATTTTGATGTATTTACGAGCTCTATTTTTTAGAATCTACAAGTGTGTAATCACATTATTTTTATAAATAGAACACAAGAAAATATTTTACTTTTATTTTGGCCACTCTGAGTTTAGTTTTTGAATTCACCCCCGATGCAGGGGGTCCACCGAGACCAGTAAATTTTGGAAAGGCGTCTACGAGAGCAAGAAGTTTGGGAACCTCTGGTTTAAAGTGAGTCCAAAAGTAAATATACATAAATAATACATATTTAATTTTTAGGTACATTTATCTACTATACGTGCAACAGTGTCAATGGAATTAATGTCAATGACATTAATACACAAAAGTAAAATAATGTCAATTGACATTAAGTCACTTTGAAATTGATTCACCCTCAAAAATTGAAGTATGTAATGTTATAAAATAAATTTTGTCATTATAGTTATTACTAAGCATCCAAACCTACAGAAAAACAAGGATGTTAATACGCCTTTTAATAGCAATAATAATAAGCATTTATTAATTAATTTACATATATGTAGTATACAAATAATTTAAGTATTTATTTATTTATCAATCAGTCTATGAAACAATATGGGCATGGAAATGCGTAAATGGCTCGTAATTGCGGAAACCTCATAAATAAACCGATTTTCTATACAAAATTAACCCTCAAGCAAGCGAATTTTTTTGGCGGGTGCTACGATGGTGGTAAAAAAATTTTTGAACTAATTTTGCATCGAGAAAAACGAAAATGAGATCATTTTTCACCTTAGGCAAATATTTAATGGGCAGAAGTTAAAAAACCGTTACACCGCTTTTAAGCGGTGTTGCCTGGTAGAGGAAAAAATTGGCACACAAGAGAAAATGTACAATAAACACGAAAATATCAGTTAGAGGAAAGTTTATTTCTTATGAAACTGTACAAAAGAATTTCTTTCTTTAAGCAAGCAAAGATTTAAGTTACATTTCATGTATGTTACCTGCGTTTCATATTAACAACCAGGTAATTTACATTTTCGTTTACCTTTCACGTCCTTTACATTTGCCCAAGGGTCATACTGATCAAATCGTATTTCTGGCGGTGGTAGATATGTCCGGTATATATGTGGCGGCATGTAGATACATATATATTCCTGTTGTTGATGCCGATTACTGTACTGCTGATGTACATGGTAGTTCTTCTGATAATGATGTGTGCGTTGGAGTAGTATTCACTGCATTGGAACCGTTATTCACATCACTCAGGTTGCTCGTATTTATGATTATATTGATTATTGATATTGACACATCGTGCAATTTTTGCTTTGTCTTCGGCGGAAATGTCTTCCCCTAGTATACTACCGTTATTTTCAGAATCAAGCTCTTCAATTTCTAGCTGATAATATGGATCACCAACACTATCATCGCAGTCTTTAAATATACCTTTACCATCGTCTGCAAAACCTGACTCAAACTCTTCCGGGGCTCCAGCCATCAATTTCTTCGTCAGTAAGAGTATTGATTTCTGCGAAAGTCCACCTGTTCCGTCCAGTAACTCCACTACGTCTCGTAGACATTTTTCCGCAGGAAAATTACGAATCACCATACTCTCATGATCATTCAAATTCAACAGCGATGTTTTGCCTGCACCTTGCAACACCGCTTAGAAGCGGTCTATGTATAATGGAAGGTATGCCTCTTTCAGTCAACACATCACAATAAATAAAATATCCATGTTAAAATAAATGATTTTTACTTACCAGTATTCATTTTTTAATTTAAAACAACAGTTGATTTTCTTGTTCTTATCAGGAAAAGTTTGAAAAAATACTGCACCAATTTTTACGTGCACATGCCCTGACTTCACAACTTTAAATGAATATGACACAGAATTGAGAGCACCGATTTGAATAATTTTTTCTTGCAATGACTATATAAAGGCTGATTTATTAAAAAAAAATACCAAACAATAAAAAATCATGCCCCACTAGGTGAATTTTGGTGTCTAACTGTTGACCGCTTTAAAGCGGTCTTGCCTGCTTGAGGGTTACGTAAGTTTACGAGGTTTCCACGGTTTCGAGGCATTCACGCGTTTAGATGAATTGCCCTAATAATTTCATACTTACTTACTTACGACAAATATTTCATTTATAAATATCAAATTCCATTATATTTAAAATACGCATATGCCACAAAAAACATAAACAAATTTTTATGAAATAAGTAAAAAGCGGATTTAGTCGCGTGGTGAGCCGGTCGCACTGCGCGACGCGACGCAGACCGCCGTGGTGTTATGCACATTTAAAGCTGTATACTATGTTCATAGTATGTAGTATGTTAGAAGCGTACTTTTTCAATATTTTTTGATAGAGCAATAACGTCCCTGGATTTTACAGCGTTTTCGAAATGGTAATACTATTGTCTATGGACGATAAGAAATAGTGTCCATGGACGTTATTTCCGCTGCACCTTATTACCAGCGTTGCCGCTTTGGTAATTTTTAACCAAAATTGGTAATTTTTTTCTTTATGTATCAAGTTTGGTAATTTGGTAATTTATTTTCCAATTTGGTAACTTCTTCAATTCGGTTTTACATGTCAAATAGGTCAATATTGGTTCTGATTCCACATTAGTAAGTGGACCGTAAGCGTTCCCTTTAATAGAAATACCAGGTAATCCTGAAAGTTTGGCAAGGCGAAAGTTGTTCCAGCATTCCTTGGCTACTAACAAACTGCTTGAAAGTGGCTTTTGCTAACTATATCCTACGTGTCCTTTCCTGGAATGTTTTGGGTGGTCCTACCTTTCCCTGTCAGTTCGTCAGCTTTTCAATTACAATACGTATGTTCTCGATCAAAAAGCTACGGCATTCAGCGGGGCTTCACTCTGTCTATGTGTGAGTCGAAAGCTTTCCTTCAAGCGTTGAATTTTTGATATATTTTCTTGCCACTTGTTTACATACAGTGGTCGAAAAAATTATAGCCGCACCATATTTTGACAAGTTTTAACATATTATTTTTTTAGTAACATAATTTTGGTTATTTTTTATAAAAATATTTTTCTTTCTTTAACAGAGCTCTAACAAATTCAAACTTTGTTCAATATTTAAAAAAATTCAACAAACTTTCGTAAAAATTTTAGGTTAATTGGAGCGCTGATTGCCTGAAAAGCTTGGTATCTTTGGATATACATATATATCGAGCCCTAACTGCCAAAATAACGTAAGCTAAATTTTTTTCAAAATTTTCTTTTTGATGCTCTAGGAACATTTCCTCATCAAAAAGAAAATTAAACCACATGTACAGTAGTTATCATGCATTCCTCTACCTACGATTCTTGTATTACATTTTATGTATAGCTGACTGGTGTATAGCTTGAAATAAAGTTAGTTATGAAACAGAACTCAACATGCGCGTTTGATTATTCGTGGGTACACTACATGGTGGTAGCGGTTTAAAGAACCGACACGCGGTACGCAAAAGAAATCAAATAAAGTAAAGAACATAGATTTTATTTTAGATCGAGATAGCGCGAGATCCATTATACAACCTAATAATGCCGACAGATGGAGGATCCGGCGTGACGGTGGGAACCAGCACTAGCAGCTTTACTGTGCGCTCCACTGATGCATTTTCGTTTAGCAATCCTGGCGAGTGGCCTAAGTGGCTTCGTCGATTTGAAAGGTTCCGCATAGCTTCGAAATTGAACAATGCATCGGAAGAGGAACAAATTAACACATTGGTCTATCTGATGGGAGATCAGGCCGACAATATTTTCTTATCCTTCACGTTGTCCGCGGCGGAAAAGAAAGTATACTCCAAGGTATTAGAGGCTTTTACCAAGCACTTTGTACTCAAAACCAACGTGATATATGAGAGAGCGAAGTTTAACCTTAGAAGCCAACTTGAGGGTGAGCTAATAGAGGACTTCATCACAGACTTGTATTTGTTGTCCGAAAATTGCAATTACGGCGCTTTGAGAGACGAAATGATTCGCGACAAAATCGTCGTTGGAGTACGTGATCGTAAGCTATCTGAAAAACTTCAGTTAGTCACCGATTTAACCTTGGAAAAGGCAATAGTGGAAGTGAGACAACACCAAGCCGTTAAAATGCAACAATTGGAATTGACGTCGTCGATAAATAAACTCACCACGGCCTCTCACATGACTAAAAATATTAAACAAAAAAAAACTAACGGCGAATATGTGAACCAGAAATCATATAATAAAGGCAAATGTGCGTGGTGCGGCTCTTCGACTATTCACGAACGACAAATTAACTGTCCAGCTAAGGGAAAAAGATGTAATAAATGCAACAAACTAAATCATTTCGCAAGCGTATGCTTGTCAAAGACGAATAATAGGCAAGCAAATGTGAATAATGTCAACGACGATTTAGCGCACGATAATTTTTTAGGCATGCTTAACGTTAATAGCTTAAACAATAATACGAGTACGACATGGGATGCAGACATTATGGTCAATAATACGAAGGTTACTTTTATGGTTGACACTGGTTCGCCAGTCGACGTGATCACCGACAAGTTGTTCAAAAGCATGTGTAATAAAACAAAATTAGAGATTTCAAACAAGAAAATTTCAGGTCCAGATGGGCGCACACTAAAATAGTTTGCCAGATGGATGACATCCTCATATTCGGTCCGAATGCAGAACAACACGATGCTACTTTGCGGCTAGTACTGAAAAGGCTTAAAGATAATGGAGTTACTCTTAATAAGGAGAAATGTGAGTTCGGAATCACAGCTATAAAGTTCTTGGGACACCGCATCGACGCTTATGGGATTCATCCTAGCGATTCAAAGGTTGCGACGCATCATCCTACGGTTTAGGAGCAGTACTCCTACAGGTCGACGAAGAAGATATTCTTCGACCCGTGGCTTATGTATCCAGGACCCTTACCCAGGCAGAACAAGGATACGCGCAGATTGAAAAAGAAGCCCTGGGAATAACATGGGCAGCGTGTCAAAAATTTCCAGAGCTTCTCATTGGCATCGAATTTAGTATTGAAACCGACCACAAGCCGTTGATCGCAATTTTCTCTACGAAGAATCTGGATGAGCTCACTCCGCGCCTGCAAAGGTTAAGGATGAAGATGATGAGGTATGTCTTTGATATTTATTACACAGCAGGTAAATTTTTAGTCGCAGCAGATGCACTATCTCGATGCCCTCTTCAGGAAGAAGAATATGCAAATATCGACAGTGACAATGATCTGTGCACCAGCAGCCTGCCAGTGTCTCAAGCGAAATTGGATATCATCAAGAAATCTCAAGGATCCAGTTTTATCAAAAGTGCTTAAGTTCTGTATAAACGGTTGGCCAGATAGACACAAAATTGAGCCGGAGGTTCGTGAGTTCTACAACGATCGATACAATTTGTCAATAAACAATGAGATTTTAATGCACGGATGTCGAATAGTTATTCCGGCAAAGTTACGCCAAGACACATTAGAGCGGATTCATGCCGGCCACATGGGCATTTTAAAAGCTAGAACCAAACAGTCAGTTTGGTGGCCAGGTTGTTCAAAAGATGTTGAAGATTATATAAAGAAATGTGCGATATGCATACAAAATGTCGTACCGAAACACGAAAGCGGCATAATGTCTGAAATGCCGGAACGTCCATGGAAAATCGTAGGAGTTGATCTATTTTACCACAGTTCAAATTACTATTTAATTGCGAGAAATTACTTTTCGCGATACCCTGAAATACCTCGCCTGGAAAACCAGACGACAAACTGTATAATCAACCACATGAAATCATTTTTTTGCAGACATGGAATCCCAGAAATCGTGAGATCAGACAATGGGCCACAATTCCAAGCCTTAAATTTTTCTGAGCTTGGGAAATTCGCTAAGAAATGGTGATTTAAGCACATCACATCATCACCTCGTTATCCTCAAAGCAACGGATTCATTGAATCCGCAGTAAAGAATATAAAATCGCTGTTGAAGAAGAACCAAGATCCGTATTTAGACCTTTTGGAATATAGGTCGACCCCGTTGGAGCTTCTAATGGGTAGAAAAATACGCACCACCTTGCCGATTGTTGATGAACAGCTTCGACCGAACTTTGATCTGAAAGCTACGATAACGAAAGAGCAAGAAATAAAAACAAACCAAGCCTTAAACTACAACAGAAGGCATGGCATAATACACAGAGAACCGTTTACAAAAGGCGACGTTGTTTGGATTCGGGATTTGAGTCTATGTGGAAAAATAGTAAAATCTGCGGATACCCCAAGGTCATATATAGTTTCCACAGATAGAGGAGAGTTTCGTCGAACGTCTTTTCATCTTACTCCCACAGGTAGGAAGGAGATACCCTATGTTCCCGGCGAAGTTCAAGATGTGCAAATGACTACACCTGCACCACCCCCAGGTTCTCCGCGCCCGGACTCGAAAGCGGCAACTGCGGAAGTAGTAACAGAAGGCGACAAAGCCCCAAGTATCCCTCGATACGTAACAACAACAAAATCAGGGCGAATAATAAAGCAACCTGATAGGTACAAGCCGAATGATTAGAACTTTCCTTACCCATAATAGATTTAGCTATATTTGTTCATATGTATGCATACAAGTTAACACAGGTAACCACTCATCCGGCCAAAACATCGATTCGACCGAATTTGCTGACGACAGGTCTACAGCTTTGCACGTAACAACAAGCAAAAGTTCAATACTACTTTAATAACGCATCCGGCCAAAACACCGCTCCCACCGAATCGCTGACGGCGCATCTATAGCTTTGTACATAACAACAAGCAAAAGTTCAATACTTCTTTACTAACTCATACGGCCATTCTGCCGACGAGACACTTATAGTATTGCGCGTGGCAACAACAAAACAAATACAAGACAATAAGCGGAACTGGCCCAACAATTGCAAGTGAAGAAGTCACGCGGCTAATAACGTGCGTTAGGGCAAGAGTGTAGGTATTTAGACGCTAGCGTCGCTTTAATGTAATTAGTTATTTCAACTCATCCGCTGAGACCGGCTGCCCTTGGTAATCCAAGGGAAATAAAGAATATTAATCCAACTAAGTGGTTAATCCTTACTTAC
>NW_016157428.1:55898-57230 GCF_001687245.7 Rhagoletis zephyria | reverse complement strand
ACAAATATTTCATTTATAAATATCAAATTCCATTATATTTAAAATACGCATATGCCACAAAAAACATAAACAAATTTTTATGAAATAAGTAAAAAGCGGATTTAGTCGCGTGGTGAGCCGGTCGCACTGCGCGACGCGACGCAGACCGCCGTGGTGTTATGCACATTTAAAGCTGTATACTATGTTCATAGTATGTAGTATGTTAGAAGCGTACTTTTTCAATATTTTTTGATAGAGCAATAACGTCCCTGGATTTTACAGCGTTTTCGAAATGGTAATACTATTGTCTATGGACGATAAGAAATAGTGTCCATGGACGTTATTTCCGCTGCACCTTATTACCAGCGTTGCCGCTTTGGTAATTTTTAACCAAAATTGGTATTTTTTTTCTTTATGTATCAAGTTTGGTAATTTGGTAATTTATTTTCCAATTTGGTAACTTTTTCAATTCGGTTTTACATGTCAAATAGGTCAATATTGGTTCTGATTCCACATTAGTAAGTGGACCGTAAGCGTTCCCTTTAATAGAAATACCAGGTAATCCTGAAAGTTTGGCAAGGCGAAAGTTGTTCCAGCATTCCTTGGCTACTAGAATGGTGTGTTCTTTAACTAACTGCTTGAAAGTGGCTTTTGCTAACTATATCCTACGTGTCCTTTCCTGGAAGTNTCCTACGTGTCCTTTCCTGGAATGTTTTGGGTGGTCCTACCTTTCCCTGTCAGTTCGTCAGCTTTTCAATTACAATACGTATGTTCTCGATCAAAAAGCTACGGCATTCAGCGGGGCTTCACTCTGTCTATGTGTGAGTCGAAAGCTTTCCTTCAAGCGTTGAATTTTTGATATATTTTCTTGCCACTTGTTTACATACAGTGGTCGAAAAAATTATAGCCGCACCATATTTTGACAAGTTTTAACATATTATTTTTTTTAGTAACTTAATTTTGCTTATTTTTTATAAAAATATTTTTCTTTCTTTAACAGAGGTCTAACAAGTTCAAACTTTGTTCAATATTTAAAAAAATTCAACAAACTTTCGTAAAAATTGTAGGTTAATTGGAGCGCTGATTGCCTGAAAAGCTTGGTATCTTTGGATCTATATATATATCGAGCCCTAACTGCCAAAATAACGTAAGCTAAATTTTTTTCAAAATTTTCTTTTTGATGCTATAGGACACGGTGGGCAGGAAGCGAAGATAGGTTGCATAAAAATGTCGACAAAATCTGAAAGCAGGGTTGTATTTGTTGATATCTTAAGGTTAAGAATCCGCTTAAATTGAAATCCTAGCTGCTCCTGTTTTAAAGATATCCACATTTTATATACTTCTGATAGGATA
>NW_016157428.1:33312-54473 GCF_001687245.7 Rhagoletis zephyria | reverse complement strand
ATATATATACACACATTTACTCACACATACATTGTTGAATATTTAATGCACAAGGATGTTTTTCTCTTTCGCAAAAGTCGGTCCTATCATAACTATGTAAAATGTTGATATCTTTAAAACAGGAGCAGCTAGGATTTCAATTCAAAGGGATTCTTAACCTAAAAATATCAACAAATACAACCCTGCTTTCAGTTTTTGTCGACATTTTTATGCAACCTATCTTTGCTTCCTGCCCACCGTGAGGAACATTTCCTCATCAAAAAGAAAATTAAAAAAAAAATGTCGGTTACGTTATTATGGCGGTTAGGGCTCGATATGTATGTTTGTACAGTTCTGCACATAAAATAAGTTTGGTAATTTTTTGTTGAATTTGGTAACTTTTTCTGAGGATTTTGGTAAAAAATAAAAAAATTTTGTGGCAACACTGCTTATTACACGTCACCGTAAAGCTTGCATAAATTTTCGAGCATAAATACGATTTTTAGTTACGTATACATAAATAACTCAATTTCAGCGCTACCTGGCGGAAATTTTTTTTCGAAAGAATTCGTTTTCCTGTTAGCAATACATATTTTGAATCTGAGGATAATCGGACCATAAAGACGATTTTTAGTATTGGTTTTTTAGTAATGGTATTGTTTTTCCTATTGTCAATACATATCTCGAATATTTTTTTTCAATGGTATTGTTTTTCCCATTGTCAATACATATCTCAAATATGAGGCGAATCGGACCATAAATACGAGTTTTACTAATAACTCGACTCCAGCGCCACCTAGCAGTTGTTTTAATAGTTATTCTGCTATTCGGAAGATAGACAAATTAAAAAACCAAATATCATAAAAATTGGTCCAGCCGTTCTTGAGTTATAAATAGTGTAACTAACACGACTTTGTTTTATATATATAGATTAAATATTTTTTTATAAATGTCTAGCTAATTTATACATACACATAAAACCGTGCGACAGGCAATTTTACACACAGTAAAATTGCGATTTTAGTTTTTCTCTCTGACGTCAGGATTTTTTAAAATCACTTTGAAAATTGAATAATATGAGTTATTCAGAAAATGGTTTAAAACATTTAGTGGAATGTAGTTAGGAAAATAGTATGGGTATCAAATTAAAGAGAAAATTCTGTGGAGAAAGAACAGATTAAATATTTCGGTGCATAAGGTATTGAAAATGTCCTTGAAAATTTTATCCTTGAATATCCTTGAATTTTTGCAATATTTATTTTGGAAAATTTATATGTTAAGAACTATTATAAACTCGACAACGTCCTCGAATCTTTCTAAGTCCTTCTAAATTTATTAGCCTAAAAAATTAAATTGATTAAAAGGGCATTTTCAATACCTGTTCGTCCTTGTGCACCCAAAAAATTTTAATTTTTTTAAATCCTACAGAATTTTCTTTATCATTTGGTACCCATTTTTATTCTACAATGCATTGAATTTTTTAAATAATTTTTAGAATTCATCATATCATTGAAATTATAAAGTTCTACTAAAAAATGTCTAAAACTAAAAACGCAGTTTTACTATATTTGGCCCATAGCGTCGTGAGTATATTGATTGCTTGGTGTGTTTTGAAATTTTTTTGTTTCAACCTGTTTCGATCTTTTTAATCAGAATTTTTAGAAAGATTCTAGGTACGCAATTTTATAAATATACCCCATTAAATTGCAGGAGGATAAAGTGCAAGTTTCAAGTGACTAAAAGTAATGTGATTTTTTATAATTTTATTGCTGGCGGTGTCACACATTTTCTTCCATATTAAGTATGTTTGACAATTTGTTTATATGGAAAAAATGCCCAGCATCGTTTAAAAAATTCCCAAAAAATCAACGGTCTTTTGTAACTGCAAGCTTGCATTTTGTCCTACTTTAATTTAATGGGCTATAAAACTGCATACCTCAAATTTTTCTAAAAATGCTGAGTAAAAAGTTTGAAATTTTGGCAATTTTTTTGCATTATTGTAAATGCAGTTAATTATATGTAAAATGGGGTAGACTTTTATAAAAAAAAATTAAAAAAGAAATATAGACTAAACTGATTGAAATAAGGCATTTCTTTTATATCTGCCACTAGTATTATGAAATTCCTTCAACCACAAAATGCATTTGTTGACTTACATTTTTCTGAATCGAGCTTTGCTCGACATACCTTAAGTTACTTTACCATATATGTACACGCTAAAGTATTCTTAAACGCGTATAAACTTAAATACCGTCTTTTATTTTGTTACTAATGAAATATTTTTCGACTTGAATAAAGTAAAGTAGGTTTCAAACCCATTTTTTTATTATTTATTACGAGCCAATGCCCGCTTACTTCGCGGTGCCTAATAAGAACTTTTGCGTTGACCAATGCAAAAGAGCGTTTAAAAGCAAAAATAGTCTGTAAAGTCAAAATTTTTGGTTTAAGTTGAAACCACTAAGGCGCAGTATCCCCCTCACACAAAGGACAATAATAGTAACGCTGTGATACCATATGGAATACCAATTCCTTTCGGTGTCATGAGCTTTACCGATGGTCTTATTTCCACCTGTGAGATCTATGCCAATCATGCGTAATCTTTTTCTATGATCTTGCAACTACAACATTGGTGCGATGCGTATGCCAATAAAAGTTCTTATAAGGAATCTCAAGAGCACATAAGTGCGTTTTCTGTTATAGGAGGGCCAAGAATCCTCGCTGTCCCACAAGATGAAAAGTTTTCCGGTACATTGGGCAAATGAGTCGTGTGATCTCTTGAATATCTTTCAAATGAAGAAATTGATATACCTTCCGTGATCTTTCCTTGTTAATTCACCACTTTTACAATTCGAGTTAATATTTATGAACTGATTTCTGGGTAGATGCCAGATCGCATGGTCGTGCGTGAGGGCGTCAGAGAAACTTAACCCCATCCTTCATTTAGACATCTGAAAACTAAATTCCTATAACTTAAACATAGGGCCAAACACGGGCGTAGCCAGGTAGGGGCAGGGGGGTGCTCGAGCGCCCCTAACTTTCAAATTTTCTTTATATATATATAGAATAGTACCCTGAAATGCCAGCTTAATAGGATCGAGCCCCCACTAAATTTCATTCTGGCTACGCCGATGGGGCCAAAGCAGACCAACCACACGGGGTTTCTATACATTTTGGCTACAGCGCCCCCCATTGGGTCCATTTTCTGCAAAACCATTGCTTACCCTAAATGAATACGTGTTATGATTTCAACCTCGACTTCAGCGGCACTCATCGGGTCAATTTTTATCAAAAGAATTTTCCATCATACAGGTACATAGCTCACATTTAAAATTTGAACGAAATCGGTTAATAAATACGATTTTTATATATAGCTCTACTCCAGCGCCACCTAGCGAGTTTTCAAGTAGCATGTAATATGACCATATATGTAAGATAACCTCCGACAATCTGACGGAACTCTATTCAGTAATTTTTGAGTTTAGTCCGAACAACGAAAACGGCTATCATTTTATGCAAATAGGTATGTTTATAGGACAGTCTATAGCGAAACTCGAAAAATCAAAGCTCCATTCTTTGTGAAAAATTTAGTTTAGTTTAGTTTCGAGTTTCAGGAAGTTAGCGTAGGCGGCTCCAAAGATAAGCTATATGAGAAGTTCAGTTTGTATGGAAGGTGCCACGCCCTTTTTTCCAATGCATTTGCAATATATGCATCAGTGCTAAGTTTCAGTTCCGCAGCGGAATTGGTTTTAGAGATATATTGGTTTTTTTTTTCGTTTTAGTCTATATAAGAATTCTAGGAATATCCTGAGCTATATACCGAGTAAATTTTTGGTCGGAATATTTATTTTCAAGGTGCTGGCTTATGTTCCAAATATGAACCAAATCGGTGCAGCCGTCTAGTAGTTCAGTGAAACACATTGTACAGAGAACTGCATGAAATTGTAAAGCCTGATGTCTCAGATTTCTTAATATTTTTGCAGCAACAACAAAAAGCTTTAATTTTTTTAGCGAAAAAATTCCACACAGAAGTTCCAAAAAAGTGCGATTGGTTATGGTTGAACACACTTAATTGAATGTCAATAAAATTAAGTTTGTGGTTATATCAAGGTGAAATTTTGAGAACAGTCTGTTGCTTGCTCTGAAATAATGTGAATAATGATCGACGATAAACTTAAGCAAAAAAAAATTTATTTTATATTTTTAATTAGAGCTCTAGCAATATGTACATCGGTGAAAACTGATTTAATTCCATACATTAGTTTTTGCCTGATACGCTTACAAACATACAGACAGACAGACCAATATTATACAAATTTTAGATTTGGCTTCTGTTGATCTAATAAACCCCCTATTAATTTTTCTGTAACATCTATTATGTACAGATATCGGCCTGTTTCAATTTTATTATTCTCAAATACTTTCGTTTGATACCCATATGGCAACATTTAGGTTATCTTATAAATTTAACTAAATAAAAATTTTCAAATAAGTGGCAACCCGCTTCAAAAATATATTCTAAAGGAAGCTTTCTAACCATCTTTAGTTTAATGTCTGTATTGTAATATTTCATTTATTTCACAAAATTAAATTAATACAATTTATCAAGCAGTTGGCAAATCCCCTAAAAATATTTTCGGCATTAAAATTTCCTAGCCTCTTTAGTTTGATGTCAATATTGCAATATTTAATTTATGCTAGCAACTAAGTTAAATTAAAGTTTTCCCATAGGTGGCAACCTTTCACAAAAATATTTTCAGCTGTGAAACTTCTTTCTTTTGACAGCCATATTGCAATATTTCCTTTACCGTATCAACTGGCCTAAACTGAAACTTTAAACACAGGTGGCAACTCTCTAATTTTTTTCTTCTATATTGTTATCATGGTTGCCGTTTTGGTCCAAATGGACCAAATTTGGTCCATTTCTTTTCGTTTGGTCCCTTGGTCCAATTCTTTTGAAAATGGTCCATTTCACAATCCTTTGGTTAGGTTATTGTCACCCTTTCACTTCATGCAACAGTTACGCGTTTTCAATTTAATTGATGAATATTCCGCCCCATGTTGAATATCGTCATCGTCAGTAAAAGTGACGATAAGGCCATCGTCAGCCATGTTACTGATGCGCTGACGATGACGATGACGACATTCAGCATAGGTCCGATTGGCAACACCTGCGAAAAGTGTGAACTCGCCTTGCCACTGATCTTCAAATATGGCATAGCTAGTTATCTGTCAAAACACGCTTAAAAAAATATCGCGGTTTCCTGCTAATTTCAATTATTCGGTGACCAATATTACAGTGGCTGGCAAAAATATAGAAAGATAGCAAAACTTTAATCATAGCATATAGCACATGAAAATTATATTCGATTTCAATCGGAAAGATATTAAACATCTTGAAATTATTACACCACATAAAGTTCTTTCAATTTTGCCGCTACTCGACCAATTTCCAATAAGAAACAAATTATAATTTAAAACTTTTAATAGTATAATGTTAATAATATACAATTTAAATGCACTTTGGGTGTAATATAAAAAAAATCGCTATAAAAACTGACTTGGCATATTTTCTTGATAAATAGGAATAAACTCCACTCAATTTCCCGATGTAATAAAAATTGGTCAATTTTTTGCCATTTGGTACATTTTTTGGTCCGAAAAATAAATTGGAAATGGCAACCGTGATTGTAAGCTAGATCTGTAGCGATACATCGGTGAAAACTGCATTCAATTCCATGCATTAGTTTCCGAGTGATGCGCGTACAAATATAAAGACAGACAGAGAGTAAAAAATTCTAAAAATTGTTTATTTGGCTTCTGTAGCTCTAATAAAAAGCCATCATATTGATTTTTCTTTATAAGGTACAGACCTCGGCCTGTTAAAAATTTATTATAAGTATAGATATAGATTTCATTTATTTTATCAATTTAATACAATAAAATTTTCCAAACAGGTGGCAACACTCTCTAAAAATATTTTAGGTAGTAAAATTTTCTAAACCTAAATTGGAAATGGCAACCGTGATTGTAAGCTAGATCTGTAGCGATACATCGGTGAAAACTGCATTCAATTCCATGCACTAGTTTCCGAGTGATGCGCGTACAAATATAAAGACAGACAGAGAGTAAAAAATTCTAAAAATTGTTTATTTGGCTTCTGTAGCTCTAATAAAAAGCCATCACATTGATTTTTCTTTATAAGGTACAGACCTCGGCCTGTTAAAAATTTATTATAAGTATAGATATAGATTTCATTTATTTTATCAATTTAATACAATAAAATTTTCCAAACAGGTGGCAACACTCTCTAAAAATATTTTAGGTAGTAAAATTTTCTAAACCTAAATTGGAAATGGCAACCGTGATTGTAAGCTAGATCTGTAGCGATACATCGGTGAAAACTGCATTCAATTCCATGCACTAGTTTCCGAGTGATGCGCGTACAAATATAAAGACAGACAGAGAGTAAAAAATTCTAAAAATTGTTTATTTGGCTTCTGTAGCTCTAATAAAAAGCCATCATATTGATTTTTCTTTATAAGGTACAGACCTCGGCCTGTTAAAAATTTATTATAAGTATAGATATAGATTTCATTTATTTTATCAATTTAATACAATAAAATTTTCCAAACAGGTGGCAACACTCTCTAAAAATATTTTAGGTAGTAAAATTTTCTAAACGTCAGTTTGATATGCATATTGCAATATTCAACTTATCTTATAAATTAAATTAAAATTTTCAAACAGGTGGCAACTCTAAAAAAATATTTTAGCTGTAAGCCTTCTTAGCCCTCTTTCTTTTGACGCCCATATTGCAATATTCACGTTTTCATATCAATTTACTTAAACTGCAATTTTAAACAGGTGGCAACTCTCTATTTTTTTTTTCTATATTTTAAGTTAGACCTTCAGCAATACATCGGTTAAAAGCGCATTCAAATCCATGCATTCGCTTTCGAGTATGCGCGTGCAAACATACAGACAGACAGACAGACAAATGTTCCAAAAATGGTTGAATTGGCTTCTGGAGCCCTAACAAAGACCCCCCACACTAATTTTTGTTTAATATCTATAATGTACAGACATCGACCTTTTAGAATTTTATTATATGGATAGATATGGTAGGACAGCTTCTCAAACTATATTGATGCAATTTTTTCATGTTAAGTTGTTGGAAAATAATGAATATCTGAATCGGGGAATGGCTCTAAATTTTGGGGGAGTTCAATATACAAACGATTTTTATTAGAACATTCCTATTGAGAATAAAATTCTTCTTCTTCTTTATTGGCGCTGTAACCGCCTAAGCGATTTTGGCCGAGTCCAAAACATCACCCCAGTCATTTCTCTTCTGTGCTAACCGAAGCCAAGTGAAGCCAAGTCTTTCTCCCCCTGGTCTTTTCAACGCAGAAGGGGTCTTCCTCTTCCTCTGTTACCAGCATAGCGGCCCGCGTTGAATACTTTCAGAGTAGGAGCGTTTCTGTCTATTCGAACTACATGGTCAAGGTAGCGGAGCCGCTGAATTTTAATTCGCTGCACTATGTCTATATCGTTGTAAAGCTCATACAGCTCATCGTTAAAACGTCTGCGGTATTCGCCATCGCCAACGCGTAAAGGTCCGTAAATCTTTCGTGGAATCTTTCTCTCGAAAACTCCAAGAGCCGCTTCATCAGGTGTTTTCATTGTCCATGCCTCCGCGCCATACACCAGCATAGGCATGATGAGTGACTTATAAAGTGTGATCTTTGAACGAAGAGAGAGGACTTTACTTCTGAAGTGCCTACTCAGTCCAAAGTAGCACTTGTTGGCAAAAGTCATTCTCCGTTGGATTTCGAGTNTTTGTACGACGAGAGAGGACTTTACTTCTCAATTGCCTACTCAGCCCAAAGTAGCACTTGTTGGCAAGAGTGATTCTCCGTTGGATTTCAAGGCTGACATTATTACTGGTGTTAATGCTGGTTCCCAAATAAACGAAGTCGTCTACTTTTTCAAACTTGTAACTGTCACCAGTGACGTGGGTGCCAAGACACTTTTGCTCTGACTGTTTGTGTGATGACAGGAAATACTTCGTTTTGCCCTCGTTCACCACCAGTTCCATTCGCTTTGCTTCTCTATCCAGTCCCGAGAAGGTAGAACAGACGCAGCCCTTGTTTTTACCAATAATGTCGACGTCGTCGGCATACGCCAGCAATTGTACGCACTTGTAAAGTATTGTGCTTGAGCGGTTCAGTTCTGCGGCTCTTATTATCTTCTCTAACATCAGACTAAAGAAATCACACGAGAGGGAGTCACCTTGTCTGAAACCTCGTTTGGTATCAAACGGCTCGAAAAGGTCCTTCTCTATTCTGATGGAGCTGGTGGTATTGCACAACGTCATTTTACACAGCCGTATTAGTTTCGCGGGGATACCAAATTCAGATATCGCGGTATAAAGACAACTTCTCTTCGTGCTGTCGAAAGCGGCTTTGAAATCGCCAAATAGATGGTGTGTGTCGATCCTATTCTCGCGGGTCTTTTACCAGATTTCGCGTATTGTGAATACCTGATCTATGGTGGATTTTCCAAGCCTAAAGCCACACTGATAAGGTCCAATCTGTTGGTTGACGGTGGGCTTCAGTCTTTCGCACAATACACTCGATAAGACCTTATAACCTATGCTTAGAATGCTGATTCCGCGGTAGTTGGCGCGAATGGCGGGTGCTCGGCTTCGTCTCCTCCACTAATTTCAGCGCTGCTACCTTTCAGTAGGGGGAAATGTATTCCCTCCATAATGTAAGTACATTCTGGACATCGGTGACTAGGTCGCCATTATTGTTCTTAAAGGAGTTCGCTCTGGTCTTGAAACCTTCCGTAAGTCGCCTAACCCTCTGGTAAAATTTTCGGGCGTTTTTCCTGCCGGCCAGCATTTCAAGCTCTTCGCACTCACTTATTTCGGCCGCTCTCTTGTTTTATTCGGCAAATACGTCTCGCTTCCTTCTTCAGCTCAAGTAGCACACTGGTGTACACATTGGTGTAAATTTATGGATTTTTGTACAAATCTGATTAGATTGAATAAAAAAAGAACGTTTTGGTGTATTTGTTATTCCACCAGTATTTCTTTCAAATCAAAATTCTACCTTTAACATTTTGGTACTATTTATTCATTGAGATTAGTAGGAAAACTACACCAGCTCCTAAAATGCGCCACTTTTTTCATTTGGTTCACAAACAGCTCCACGTTAACAAATGTCATTAAAATTATTCAGGCGACATTCTGAGTAGTGATGTGCTGAATTCTCGGTACCCAATACTTGAAAAAAATTTCGGTACCCAATACTTCTTTTTCGGTACCCGATACCGATTCGACACACTAAACTTTCGTCATTATATCTGTGCCGTTCAATTCAAGTAGCTTAAGTCACTTTAGATGGTTTGACTTTGAATTTAAAAAAAAAAATCAGTTTCCTTTGAAATTGTTTTATATTTTAATTAAGATTCTATTNTTTAATAGCTGACACTATATGTATGTGTACATATAACTCATATTTTTGGCTGTTGCGCGCTTTTATTAGAAATTCCAAGATTTCGGTACCGAGCATCGAAAGTATTTGATACTTTTTAAATCGGTACCGAGTATCGATCAATACTTAAAAGTAGCGACTCAGCACATCACAAATTCTGAGAGCAATTGACAGTGGACCAAAGAATTCACCAAAAAATGAATATTGAATACACCACACAGTAGCTTTGTTTCTTTACAGATAGGCGCATTTACACAAGGTAGTGTTAGCCGAATATAAGTAAAAAATTACAAAAGCAAATTACAAGAAACACATAATTTTCACGTTATGCGGTGAAAAATTCAGCTGTTGCTCCAACATTAGAGAGATTAGGCACAGCTACTTTGATTTGCTTCTTTTACATATTTTTGTATTTTTTGATAAAAATGGGCGATTTATTAAATTTGATAAAGTGTGGCAAAACCTGAGTATTTGTGAACAATTTTTAAACATAAAATGCGATTAAAAATTCGCAGCAAATACATATGTTCAGTTGTCAAAAGCATCGGTCAGGTGTTTACTAGCTAGTTTCTGCTAGTTTGCGTTTCTTGACTTTTTCTATATTTCACTCGCTGTGAGCGTAATTCTGTAATTCTTCCCATTCTTCTTCCTGATAATGATCTGCTAGGAAAGTAAAGAAACAAAGCTAGTGTGTGTGTACATAATACACTGCCTGTTTTAATATGAGCTTATTATACATACCACAAGTAGAGCTGCTATCAGTGTTGCCGTTTTGATAAATTGGTAGTTTCATTTCAGGGCTGTTCTGGTTTCGTTCGAAATTGATTTCTCATCGATTTGGATTTCCGATTCCAAATTTTAAAGATGTTTTGCAATCCTATCAAAGTTTTGAAGTTATAATAGAAAATAAATCCTATTCGAAATGTCAAAAATGCATTGAGCTGTTGTTGCATAGTATTCGTTTATTAGAACATTTGTAAAAATTTTAAATAAATTTTGTCGAATGGCGGTAATACAATGGTGATGTGAAAGTAGAAAAGCGTACTGAAAGCGTGCTAAAATGGCCTAAAACTCGTACCGAAATATTAAGATTATGTTGCTGACATTCCGTAATTTTATTGCATCATGGTTAAATGAAAACAAATAAATAAAAATAAAATTGCGCGAGCACAGTAATACATTTTTTTTGTTACCAAATATAAAATGTTTATATCGATTGTATTTTTTTTACATTTTAGACATAAAATAATTGATATAAATTTAATTAATATCAAAGATTCATACTTTTGCATGAAGTAAAATCAGAAACGAAATAAAATATCAATATCTGATGATTAAAAAAAATTGGTAGTTTGGAAACTGATTTGGTAGGATTTTTTGTTCCTAAAAATATTGTCGAGTGGTAACACTGGTTGGTATATTTAATACACCAGTGGTGAAATATGCATCAATAAGGCACCCCTACACGCTTAAAGTTTGTTTGGGTACTAATGATTCAACATCATGCCTTCACAAATGCAGCTATAAGTTGCATAGTATATATGAGTACGAACAACAGCGAGAATTTTTTCTACATAACATAGGCGAACGCTGATTTGATTTCTTCTTTTCGTACGCGAACGTTAACAAAACATGTTGAAATGTATACGTTCGCGTTTGCGTTCGAATAATGGACGTGTGGTAGGCGCTTAAACTTCTGTCAACTGTGTTCATTTGGCAAGAAACATTTTTTATACCAAATTCTCAAACTGAATTGTGTCTAGGGCAAAATAAATACACCGTTCTTGGCTTGGTAAATATTTTTGTACCAAACTCAAGAATCTGTGTAAGTTTTCAACGACGACCATATTTTCAAAGTATTATAAAAGTAAGGCTAAGTTCACAACCTAGAGTAATAGCGTTACGCGATGCAATGGAAATCGCTCAATCCAAAGAAACTTCTTCGCCAGCATAATCGCTGGCGATTAAAAAGTAGCTAGTGTTTAAATTGCAGCAAAATTATACACGACTAATTTTTTATAATAGGGGAGTTTACGATGAGTAGCATTTTAGATTTAAAGTTGCTACGTACCAATCTAGCACATATTTTGTTGTTGGGAAAGCAACAAAACGTGTGATACATTGCTACGTAGGGATTCCCCTAATATATTTTTTTTGTTTCCACAACCCTTTGACAATTTATACCGAAACTTAAGCATATTGTATTGTATATAATAGCAGTAGAAGAGATGTTTAATTTATTATATAAATATGTACATATGTATATTTTTTATTTATTTGGGCTTTAAGTATGAGAAAAAGCTTTTTTTAACAAACTGCATAATTTTTATTTGCTTGCACAGCGATAAACACCAAAGACTGTGTAAATATTGGTTAGAAGCGATTTTTATGTATTCTCGCTACGCTAATACGTTAGGTTGTAAACTTAACCTAATACTGAATCTCAGCTGGACGCCATATTAAAGCTGTATGACTACTATTTAGCTAATTTAACAATTTCATTATGTACATTGGCTCTTTACGGATATTTTCGACCCTGTTTTAAACAGTGCATCTCTTAGAAAATTAAAAATGGCCAAAAAATCACTACTTTCAAAATGTAGCTTTTTCCAGATTTATTTAAAATCTTCAAATCCTCATAAATTTTGAGGCGCTCGATTTTTAGAGGGGGTAGGACCGAAATTCACTCGACAGAATGTACCTCGTTTTTAAATTAGGAACTCACATTCATATATATTCGCGATTTTCATGTCGGCATATTATGAATACTGAGATTTACTAAATTAATTCTAAGTTGTGCAGATTAAAAAAGAGCTTCGGTGTAAACTTTATGTCTGAGTTAATTTTAAATTTGATTATTAGTAAATTTTATTCCTCGAATCATTTCGTACTCTTCACACTCATGGGAATATATTTATGCTAGAATATGATGTAAATGATTTACCATTATGGTGTATGATTTGAGCCAATTATGAGTACGTATTTTACACCAACGGAGTTTATTTTATGTTCTAGAAACAAGAAAACTTGTATACCACTGGCATAATATATATACCGAAAATCAGTAAAAAAAAATTACGGTAGGTGTAAATAATACACGAAAAAGCGGTATAACCTTTACACTGAATGGAAATAAACTGTTCAAAAAACGCGCCTAGAAATGGCATATTTTTTATATTGAAAATGTATAACACGCCGATGCAAAAAATACACAAAATATTTTGGTGCATTTTTGACTTTTGTGCTACTTGAGAGTTCCCTGTAACGGTCACACATGGTTTACGTTGCGCCCGATCGCAGCGTGGCCCTATAAGCGGTGTCTTTTTTCTCTGCGGCTTCTTTACATTCCTAACCGTACCAGTTGTTCGTTCGATCTAGCTGAAATCCAACTACTTCTTCGGCGGCGGTACTTAATGATCGCGAAATGTGGTTCCACTGCTCGCTTATATCGGATTGTTGAGGAGTGCTCTCAGAGAGCAGGTGTGTGAGTCGAGTGGCGAATAAATTGGTCGTCTGTTGTGATGGCAGCTTTTCGACGTTAAGCTTTCCTTGCATTGTTAGGCGCACTTTTTTTGCTGCACGGAGGCGGGTGCGTGTCTTAGCTACAACAAGATAGTGGTCCGAGTCGATGTTTGGCCCTCGGAGTGTACGTACATCTAAAACGCTGGAAGCATGCCTTCCGTCTATCACAACGTGGTCGATTTGGTTTCTCGTTTGCGATCTTGAGACAGCCATGTAGCTTGGTGGATGTTCTTGTGCTGGAACCTAGTACTACATATTACCATGTTTCGGGCCCCGGCGAAGTCGATCAGCCTCAATCCGTTATCGAAGGTTTGGTCATGGAGGCTGAATTCCAACAGTGGCGCCAAAGATCCCTTCCTTGCCCACCTTGGCATTAAAATCGCCCAGCACGATTTTCACATCGTGTCGCGGGCATCCCTCATATGTACGCTCCAAGCGCTCAGATAAGAGATCCTTGGACGGCTTGTCCTTCTCTTACGTCGGGGCATGGGCGCAGATGAGCGAGATGGTGAAGAATCTCGCTTTGATGCGGATTGTGGCTAGACGTTCGTCCACCGGGGTGAACGCTAATACTCGGCGACGGAGTCTCTCTCCTACCACGAATCCAACACCGAATTTATGTGGCAACTGTAGTAGACGTAGCTTCACACTTACTTTTCCTTGCCCCGTCCATCGCATTTCTTGGATGGCGGTGATGTCATCCTTTGTCTTCCCGAGGACATCAACCAGCCGGTTACGGATTTAAAACGTAACGTAATTGCCTCATGCAACCGTGTGATATTAAAGAAATTGCCAACGTGCATAGCCGCACCTTCACGTAACGTTTATATTTGACACTATCATTTCTCACTTCGTGCAAATTTGGAATAGTATCTTTGCATTAGAGCTAACTATCGATAGTCATCCCATTCGATGTTTTCGATAGTTTGCATTGAAACCAGCGATACTATGATAGTATCGGATAATTTTCAAATGCATTGACTAAGCTATTTATATAAACTTTTTAGTTTTGTTTAGTTCTTGAAGAATTAGCAAATTGTTATATAGCGATTTTCAGTAACTTTGTCCTTTTTTTTCAATTTTTTTTGATATTTTAAACCGATAAAATAAAATCCTAAACATAAATTTTGTAGCGAAGAAAAAAAAACACAAAGATAGATAACTGTCAAATCGAATTAAGAATGTGCTCGTGGGAAAGGGGTAATACTATGTCCCCACCAGCACTGGCAATAACGTAGTTCGCTTCTGAATTACTTTGGTGAATTACCCCGTTTACACGACTCATGCCTAATTCGATTTGACCATTCATCGTTTTTCCTTCATTTTCCCCTTTCTTTGCTTTTCCTATTCTCTCTTGCTTTGACAGCTGAGTTCGACAAATTTCCGATTAAAATTAGAGACGGCAGCGATTTGTTCGTAATTCGCATGATAATTGGATCTGAATTACCTACAAATGAGGTAATTCGCTCTAAATTCGCTATCTATAAATCACATGTCGATAACGTAATGTCACTTCACAACAAAATCGGAGAACATCGGGATTTTAATCTAAACAATATATCCTGAACACATTTGGACAATAATATTTATCTTACTCCGACTAATCTATCCAGCCTCTTAGAGACTTATTTCATTGACAACTTTTGGGGTTGTGGTTTATCGCAGATAAATTGCTTTTATAATAAACTGAATCGTCTACTAGACCTTATTTTTATAAGCCACAATGTAAAATTTAATTTATATCATGCTCCATCTTGTTTATCGCAGCCACACATGCATCACTCTCCATTAATGCTCGAATTTGATTTATTTGAATACTTCGAGTGCCCAAATGTTACTCAGAAAATTTCTTTTAACTATAAACTTTGTGACTTTTCATTTTTAGATGCAATTTTCGCTTATATTATTTGGGATGATATGCTTGGCTCTGATGATGCTGCTCCGTGCTACTATGTGTTCAAAAATATAATTTATGATTGCTGTAAAGATAATGTACCAATTTTCAAAAAACTACCGTATAAGCTCCCGTGGTTCTCTCAGGAACTAAAGCGGTTAAAGAACTTGAGAAATAAGTTTTTTTAAAAGTTCAGATTAACCAATGATCTAAAACATTTTGAGTTATATTCTACTTTCAGAAACCAATTCGTCAAGCTAAATAAAGCTCGTTACAATAACTTCATAGGTAACTATGAAGCTAATATAAAAAGTAACCCAAAATGTCTCTGGCGCTATATCAAGTGTAAAAAGGGGGTTTCGGATATTCCCAGGTCTGTTTTTTACAATGGGAATACAGCAAATTCCATTTCAGATGATGCCAATCCTTTTGCAGATTTTTTTGCGGCTAATTTCATCTCGGACGAGGATATACTCGATGCTGAGAATGCTAGTTCACATTCTTACGATTATTGTACCGAAAGTACTACTTTTAATCTTGGGTCTTTAGTTCTTTCAGATGAAGACATGGTTGAAGGCATAAATAACATCAAATTTTCAACCGCGACTGATATGGACGGTCTCTCCGTAGTTCTGTCAAAAAACTGCCCTTCTCTAATTGAACTCCTAAAAGGTATCTTTAATAAATCTCTGGAGTCAGGCATTTTCATTGAAGATTGGGAACGTGCTTACATTTCCCCTATTTTTAAGAGTGGAAATAAAAGTGATGTAAGAAACTACCGCCCAATTTCTAAATTATCTACAGTTTCAAAACTTTTTGAAAGCGTGATAAAGGCTAAACTTTGGTTTAATCTTAAGCATTTGATTTGCTCGAATCAGCACGGTTTCGTTTCGGGAAGATCTACAATAAGTAATTTAGCAGTTTTCGCTGATGATTGCTTAGATGCGTTCCAAAATGGTCACCAACACTACACTGAATTTGCTAAAGCCTTCGATAGGATCTCACATTCTGTCCTAATTGCTAAACTCAACCATTTAGGTTTTCATTCCGGCTTCCTTAAGTGGATTGTGTCGTATCTTAGTGGTCGGAAAAGTTCAGTTCTCCTGGATGGAATACATTCTAAAACTATAATTTCCACTTCGGGTGTACCACAAGACAGCATACTGGGCCCTTCTTCATTTTATTTATTTATTTATAAATGATATAGGATCATGCTTTTCAGCTGTTAACTATCTGCTTTATGCCGACGATCTCAAAATGTATTACGAAATTAAAGAGATGAATGACTCACTTGTCCTTCAGGCTGATTTGGACAGCTTGTATTTATGTNTAGGATCATGCTTTTCAGCTGTTAACTATCTGCTTTATGCCGACGATCTCAAAATGTATTACGAAATTAAAGAGATGAATGACTCACTTGTCCTTCAGGCTGATTTGGACAGCTTGTATTTATGTTGTGTAAAAAATAGGCTTTTTCTTAATATAAAGAAATGTCATCAAGTAACCTTCTCCAAGTTGCTGCAGCCTTTCCAAACTTCTTACCATATTTGCAATACCCGTTTAGATTCGCTTAATGAAGTGAAAGATCTCGGTGTCTTTTTCGACTAAAAGTTTACTTTCGTCACGCACATTAATTATACTATTTCCAAATCCTTGTCAATGCTTGCCTTTATTCGTCGCAATAGTAAGTGTTTCTCCAATCCATATACTCTTAAAACCTTGTACACTGCTTTTGTTCGGTCTAAATTAGAGTACGCCGCCTTCATTTGGTGACCGTATCATCAAGTACATATCATTCGGCTGGAATCAGTTCAGAAGACATTTTTATGGCATGCTTTGCGTTCCCTTAATTTTTCCGAGCCGATCCCATCGTACTTAGCGCGTTGTCAATTGATCAACCTAATGACACTGAGCAATAGAAGAATTTTCTTATATGTATCCTTTATGCTTGATATTGTCTCGGGCACTGTCGACTGCCCTAATCTTCTTAGCAGAGTTATGTTTAACGTCCCCGCAAGAGTTTTGTGCAATTACGAGGTTTTTACTATTGGTTTTAGTAGAACGCTTTATGGCAGTAATGCACCAATCAAAAGAACTCTGTCTGAACTGAACAAACTCTCAAGTTCTTTGGACCTAGATCTCTCACTCACTAAGAATGTCTTAAATAATAAACTTAAGCTTTTCTTATTATATCAATCCATTGTATAAGTAATAATATACATTTTATTTTTTTCTATTATGCATTGGTTTGTACCTGTAATTAGATTATAAATAAATAAATAAATATTTTATATGGCGAATCACCTAGTTCGAAGGGTAATTGGGGCGCCAATTACGAATGGGAGAGCGAATTACGTGCCGCGAGAACTTAGTATAATTCACGATCGTAATTTTGACTTGTGTTTAGAAAAACTTTGAATTGTTAATTTATTCGTTATTTATGTGTTAAAATAAATATAAAAAAAAAATTATGTTTTCAATGTGGAGAATTTGTCCTGGAATGTTAAAAAATTCTGGCCACCTTACTATTTGTACTAGTTGGTTTTTGCCCAAATATTTGTGTGGTTTAGTTTGTGCACATGCAAGCAAAATGTGCTCACGTTTAGTATGTACATACCAGGGTTGTTGCGAATATTCGCATTCGCATTCGCAACCGCGGAGCTTCCGCATTAATTTTAACATTCGCATTCGCAAAAATCAATGCGGATCTTTTGCGAATGCGAATATTGAAGGAACAGGAAATTACAGTTATTTTTCTACGAGTTAAACTTGGCCAAATATTTTTTATTCCCGACTAAAAGTCCTTTCCGGAAGGAAGAAAGGATTAAAAATGAATTACCAAAACTAAGATCGAAAAACGCTTTTGACGTTACAGGTTCTCCAAATTCAGAAACAACTAAAAGAATGAGAATGAAAAATTCTTTGCAAAACAACGGTGTTTAAACAACGATCTTGCCATGATATTCGATTGTGAAGATGAAAGTCAGGAGGATACATCCGACATTTGCAGTCCGATGCAATTCTCAAAAAAGAATTATTGCATCCACAATAAAAAAAAAAACAATAAATATAACTAAAAGTCTTCTCGACTCGTGCAGCGTCAATCGAAAAGAATTTACAAGTTTGTCAAGTTTCAAGTTTTTCGCCTCGAGCGAGCAGTTATTTAGTGGCCCTGATTTACGACCCTTTAAAAACTTTTTATTGGATACAATGTTCCAATTTTTAAGTTCAAGTACTAAAAAAACATTATTAAAAATTACTAACCTTTACATTTTTTATTTAATTAAATCACCTAATTTACTCACCTAAATTATTTCTTAACAAGTAAAAAAGTCTAAGTTGAGGCGGAGACGAACATGAGATAAACTTATATAGATATATGTGAGCGGCATCACGCCCATTTTCCAAAATTCAATAATAATGTTACTTCTTTTCAAGGGATTGTTTGGGTAAAATTAGCGTCCTTAAATTTCGAAATATCGAAGTTTCAAGCATTTCTTAAATTTACCGTTATGAAAAAGTGGGCGTAATTTTAGTCCGATTTCGATAACTTTCAACGTTTTGCCTTTATGTGGCAACCACAATAATCGTCCCGAGATGTGTGATCATAACTGGGCGGGGTCACGCCTATTTTCCAACATATTATTATAAGCGTATTTTTTGCTAAAGAAGTATTGCAAACATCAATCTTGAATAAATTAGCTCCAGTATTTACTGATTTACCGAAGCATTCGTATTTCTCTAAATTACCGTTATATGGGATGTGGGCATGGTTATTAACCGATTTTTTAAATTTTCAGCCGTTTGGTATGTTTTGTGAAGGCCAACAACTGTGTCAGTGTTTGGGAGAAATTGGCGGAGCGGTTCCCAAGGAATACACATGTAATCATAAGTGGGCGTGGCTACGCCCATTTTCCCAAAATTTATAATAGATAATCTTATTTTTCGTCTAAAAATTATTGCAAATATCAATTTTGAGTCAAGTATCTTCAATAGTTACTAACATATCGCAGTTTTCGTATTTCTGAAAATTACCGTTATACGGAAGGTAGGCGTGGTTATTGTCCGATTCTGCCCATTTTCAATACCATCCATCCTATGCCCGAAAGAAGTGCAGTACCAAGTTTCGTTAAGATATCTAAATTTTTAATCGAGTTATCGTGTGCACAGACGGACGGACGGACAGACAGTCACCGCTTAATCGATTTCTCTTTTCATTCTGATCATTCATTTATACATTTGTCTATATCTATTTCGATTCGTTTTGCTTGTTTCAAACAACCGTTATGTGAACAAAGTTATAATATCCTTGTGCACAAGTGCGCTCGGGTATAAAAATACTTGACATCCGCATTCGCATCCGCATCCGCGGACGTTAGCGTTTAAACATCCGCATCCGCATTCGCATCTGCGGATGTCTAAAATTCCAAATTCGCAACATCCTTGGTACATACGTACATACAGCAGCAAGGCATTTTTGCATACAAGAAACAAACGCCGACCGCTGGTCTAATTGTATGTTTTTGATATGATACCTACCGACGAGGTTGATATCTAGGTTGTATAGAAACTTTGCCATAATAACTTTGCTATATATGGTGTCTAGACTAGGGTTGCCAACCGTATTATAACACTAGTTTACAAATTTTCAGTTTCAAACGAGTACCTCGATAAAAAAGTGCTTTCTAGCTTAATTTGGGGTCGCTGAAAACGAAAATGACACTCATTTATTTTTCTCAAGAAGCGTTTCCGCGATTTCCGCAAAAAAAGTGTTTTTCGTGTCTTATTTCAGTTTTTCACCGAAATCTCCGAGGAAGTTCGTTTCGTACTTTTGTTGGATAGTTGTTCCTTTTGTGTTCTGTCGTATTTTAGTTGACATTTTTGTTCTAATGAAAAAGCCCAAAATGTGCAATCACTCACCGGATAAGTTTTGCTTTATTTGTGGTTTGTACATATTCAAACAAAGTGCTCGGAAAAAAATAACCACAAACATTTTAACTGCTTATGAACAATATTTTGGAATTCAAGCCAAGAATCCAGATAAACATTGGACTCCAAACTCTGTAAGTGCCACAAGTTTTGTACGATTAAGCGCATTTAACCGCACGGAAGCAAAAACGACTGTAAATTGATTGACAATTTGATGAAAAACTTCAATGCCATTGGTGAGTGTGAATTATTTTTAGGTTAAATGTAAGTTTGTGAAAAACTTTGGCGCATATTCATAGTCATATTTAGTACTCAACTAAGTCGAAACTATTCTAAGTCACAACTAAAGCTATTCATAGTCGCCTTAGTTTCGACTTTTCTGGCTAAGTACCAACTTAAAATTTAGTTTCGGCTGCAGCTGCAACTAAGTCGTAACTAGGAAGAAGTATTTTATCAAATTAAGGGAAAACAGACGAAATATGTAAAAATTAAGTTGGTAGAGGGTGATTTCGATAATATTGAATAATCTCCAATTAAAATTTACAAAGATCGATCCATTTTAATCGGAAGATGGAATTAAATGTGTATTACAATTCGAATAAAGCTATATCACAATTTTAAAATTTATAATAATTTAGATAAATTCTCAAATAATAAGTCAGTTTCACGCTAGTTCTTTTAAAGTAAATTTGTGCATAACATTTAGATATCTACTATTTGTACGTTTCACAGCATGCTTTCGATAAACATCGACTCCACATCACTGCGGATGTTTTGGCTATTTCACACAATTAACAAGAAAATGATACCTTATTCTTTTGCATAATCATGCAATGAAAATAAAAATTACATAAACGGATGATCAAACTTGACATTATTTAATAAAAATGTAATTTTTCCAAAATATCGTAAAGAAAAATCGATACATTTTCACACTCGTTTTGCTATATCGTAAACTAAGTCGAAACTACTTAGTAGAAGTCTGAAATGCGACTATGAATAGAGGTAAGTTTTAAGTTGGTACTTAAATTTAAGTTGCAACTTTGTTAGACTATGAATACACGACCATGCAATTTTCTTTTTGTGACTTATACCTAAATATCTTCAACGGTTATACCTTGCATGGATTAAAATAATTAAAAAAAAAAAAACAATTTAATAATTTACCCAATTTTTTATACCCGAGCGCACTTGTGCACAAGGGTATATTAATTTTGTTCACATAACGGTTGTTTGTAACAGCCAAAACGAATCGAGATAGATATAGACAAATGTATACGTAAATGATCCGGACGAAAAAAGAAATCGATTAAGCCATGTCTGTCTGTCCGTCCGTC
>NW_016157428.1:0-32510 GCF_001687245.7 Rhagoletis zephyria | reverse complement strand
CGTTGAGATATCTCAATTTTTGCTCGAGTTATCGTGTACACGGACAGACGGACATCATATAACGGTAAATTTAAGAAATGCTTGAAACTTCAATATTTCGAAATTGAAGGACGCTAATTTACTCAAAATTGATACACCTCGGCTTACCATCTAGCGGAAGGTTTCGGAAGGGTGAAAAAACATATATTTAATACTTGCGCCGGGTATTTAATGTTCGGCTCCGCCCGAACTTAGACTTTCCGAATTGTTATTTATTACAGGTGCTCGAATGTATCTGAAAATGCACCTGCGCAATAGTCATTTGGACTTTTTTGCACCGAATTTGAGAGCTGAGGGCGACGAAAAAGGCGAAAGATTTCACCAGGACATTGCAGCTATCGAAAAGCGGTATGAAGGTTTCTGGGATCAGGCCATGATGGGCGACTATTGTTGGATGCAACTTCGAGAAGACAGAATGAAACACAAACGAAGAAGTTTGACAGAAAAATCATATTTTCGACCTGAAGTGTGAAAATGCTAAAAACCTCGAATTGCTACCAACTATTCATAGCTCAAAGAAGTACAGGAACTGGAAACCAAAAATAGTATGAAAGTAATGAGAAATTGGTAAAAGCAGAATATACAAAAATGGTAACAGTATACCAATTCAAGAAATCGATTTTATTAACTAAAAATCTATGCTATATATTATTCTAAGACATGGCGCTTATTTCCAGCGATCTACTAATCGTATAAGTACTGTATCAAATTAAAGTGCTCGGTCTGAAACTTTGCACAAACATTTTAGGTCGAAAATTTACTTTTGTCTAATGCCGAATTTCCACTAGGCATTGAAATGACAAAAAGTTGGAGGCATATAAAAAGCAGGGTTGTTGCGAATATTATTCCGAAATAAAAGTCCTTTCCGGATAATAAACAAACCGCTTATCTAAATTAAACAAGTTTGGTATCAAATGAAAGAGGACATAATTAGCTTTAAAACTGAAATGTCTAAACGAGGAAAGCCACATATTAAAAAATGTTTCAATAAAAAATGTTAATTAATTACCATAGGACACACTTTGTGTCAGGTATATGAATTTCTTTAGTATTAAATTATAAAGAAATATTAATAGAGCTCGTTCGTTATTTGTGTTTAAAAGCTATGTTAGTCCTCTTTCATGTGATACTAAACTTGCTTGATTTGGACAGGCGGTTTGTTTATTATCCGGAAAGGAATTTTATTTCGGAACAATATTCGCAACAACCCTGATAAAAAGTGCCATGTGGAAATGAATTTAATGACTATTTTTTTAAGGTTATGACAAGAACATTTTTTAATGTCCAAGTTTGTCATTAAAATTTCTGCTATTTAATGCCTAGTGGAAATCCAGCATAACTTTAGAACTTCTCAGATGTATTTATTAGAAAATATGCTGGTTCAAGCATAGAATTGCATAGAGCGGTCGCAAAGTGGTTCCAAACCTAAAAGGAACGTATTTTAAACAAGATAAAAATATTTTTTTGATTTATTTCAGGATTTGTCCATTTTTATATGTTTTTTTTTTACTGAATAATGTGTAAATCATATCTAGTTTAGCGTTTTTTCAATAAAAGTAAATGATAAAAAAACTTTAGTACTTATTAATTATAAACAAAATTAAAAACACTTTGAAAAACCGTAAAGCCTGTTTTCCGGTCTATTATCGGAGCTCTCCGGAAACACTCCGTCTTGGTTATCATCGGAGTTTTTAAGGAGTCCTTCACACAAAATCATAGGTGAATAGGGTCTTTGATTTTTGGCGCACCGAAATCACTCATTTAAGTAGTCCTAAGGGTACACTTTTTTCATTTATATTGAGAATGTGTTCTCCTGCGAGCATGCTCCTCTGGGACCCTTTTCGCAGCCTCCCTAGGAGCATCAATAGTATAGGGAGTCTTAATTGTGCACCCTGCGGGCTCCGCTGGTATGCTGGGAACAATATTTTTGATCAATTTAACTTAACAAAAATTTACGTAAAAAAATCATTGCCGACGAACTGATTTAAACTGCCGATAAATTTGAGATTATTTCAATTTTCTTTTGCGAGTTAGAGAAAGTCGAGAACTCCGTCAGAGCCAAAAATTAAGGAAACTGGAATAAGAGACTATTTTTCTAGATGTAAGTAATCAAAACACTTGGAGGATTAAGCAAAAAATAAGCACTGTACGATAGTTAATAAGGAAATTATTACTATGTTGCCCGGATAAGAAATTGTTTACTATAGCATCGATACTGTCGTTTCTGAATATCCACAGGAGCAAGTAATTCGCCACAGAATGTGTAAACTCTCTAACACCTATTAATTATTCTTGATTGAGTAGCCATTTATAATGAAACTTTTCAGCTAGAAAAGTGAAGTTATTGAAAGTTATAATTTATGTGTTGATCTATAAGTACCTTTCTGAACTGAGATGACTAACCTTTTAAAATTTTTCGAAGCAGTTAAAGAAAACTCAACTTAAAAGGTAGAACCACGGAATATCAAACAGGTATTAGAGCAAAAACCACATTTATGTGTATTTTGTTGTTTATTCTCTTATCTAAAGTGTCAACACTGTTCTGATTTTTTTCTTGTAAATCAAAGGAAACCATGTGAAATACAAAAAAGTAAAAATTAAAATTAAATTTGGGGAAAAACTGGTGCGACTTTCTTTCTTAGTAAATTTTGTTTGCTACTCGAAGCATTGATCCATCATTTGCAAGGCCCAGGCATCAGCGTTTGTGCTGCGGAGTTAGGTGAACGTTCCAAAAGTTGCTTTTCAATCGCTTGTTTTAAATGAGAAAAGATAGAAAAGATTTCACATGCAAAAAGATTTTTACAATTTATGTTTTTAGTGAGAATAAATTAAAAATATTTGACATTTAAGAGACCGAATAATTTGAAAAAAAATCAAATCAGCTGCTCTCCTGATACTACCTGTTCAATTTGCCTTGGGTAGAACAAGATATTGCAAGGAAGTATATTTGACTGTACTTCGAAGTACGAAGTACAATGGCTTAAAAAGAAGTACTGTACTTCCGAAAGAAGTACGGTTGGTCACATTAATTATGCGTCATAACTTCTACATTTCTTCTTCGATCGAAGCAATATTTAGCTTAAATTGTATGTGACAGAATTGTCTTCAAACTGTTATCATATATATCTGCATTAAAATCTTGTATCTTATGAAAAAAAGTCAATTAACCTCATTCATTTCCAAAAAAGCTCAAAAATTACAATTTTTTAACTTTGAACGGCTGCTGTGGAAGTAATAATCACTAGATTACCAATAATGACATATTGCTGTAAAGAGGAGGTCTGTACCTTTCTAAATATGTATATCATTGCTTCATAACATCAACTTCCTCGGAGATTTCGGTGAAAAACTGAAATAAGACACGAAAAACATGTTTTTTGCGGAAATCGCGAAAACGCTTCTTGATAAAAATAAATGAGTGTCATTTTCGTTTTCAGCGACCCCAAATTAAGCCAGAAAGCACTTTTTTTATCGAGGAACTTTTTTCGTGTAGTATTGTACTATTTTTCTGATCGGCGTACTATATACTGTTGGAAAAATATGTAGTACGCGAAAATACTATATTTCTTCTGCTATAAATACAAATACATTTCAGTAATTTGCAAAAAAACGTTTGTATTAAAATGGATGACCTTTATACTGAAATAACAATATCAAATGAAATATTCTTTAAAGTAAAAGGTCATAGTGAGTTTATAATCAAAAAAGGCAACATATTTTTAAAAACCACTAAGAATTAACAATTTTAATTAAAATTATTTATTTTCTACTCTCTATTCCAGCAACTTCGGCATTCACAGGAAGAGCTTTTCCCATTACCTAAAAAGTGTTTTTACTTTTTCTTTTAAATAAAATACTATATATATTTGAAGTATACTATATTTTTTCAGATTTCTTTAAAAAAGTACTATAAATATCTTACAAAATGTTGGCAACCCTAGTCTGGACACACAACATTGTAAGTTGATAAAGTGTTGTAAAATATAGTGATGTGTAAGCAAATTTCCACTTTCAAAAATAAAATAATACATACAAAGTGGTACATATAATATAAACAATATGTATATTTTCTCAATCAAAGAGTATCGATAGTGGCAACGACAATTCAATAGTGCAAAAAAATTGGCTTTATTTCATTTTTAAATGGAAAATAATATCAAAATCTGAGTTTTACTTTATTTCCAACAAAGGTCCAACTAATGTCTCAGAGAATTGAAAACAAATGGCGAAAAAATTTAAAAATAAACACCAATATTGCGCGATTTTAGCGTGACTGAAAATAGTGAGGAATTTGGGTACTTTTGACTACTTTTTTGTACATATTCCGCTAGGTTTGCCCCATCATATCCTCGTTTCAAAATCCCTGAAACATGTTCGTCAAGTAAACCAGAATGCACTTATTTAATATAATTCCAACTTATGGCATGGGAATAATTTGTAATTTAAAAATCAAAAGGAGGAGTGTTTACCTTTTCAATGATACCTTGGAAAGAAGGATGTATTGGGAATAAGCTGAGTTATTCCAATTTTCATGGCAACTGAATTAAAAAAATATAAAATTCTATTAAACATATTATTATTTTAAATATGTCTGTACATTTGGTGTAAAACTCTTAGGCTTAAATTTTTTCTATTATGTGAGGTCATTTACTGGACGGAAAACTTTGCAATTCAAATTTTCTTCAGTAAAAAATTGGTATTTATATACATTTTCATCGCGGTCTAGCTCACGATTAAACGCGACTTGAACCAAAATATTCTTGTGGATGTCATAAAGTATTTATAATTGTTTAATTTGATAACACCTAATTTTTTCGGTACCATGACATAACCACAAGTAGCAAAACTCCAATTTTAAAATTTGGAATTATGTATGTCACTCCTTATACAGTGACAGAAAGCAAATTTTTTTACTTGGGGTTATGTCACTTCATATAAGGTGTCAAACCCAAATTGGGATAACGTCACTTTTGAGCCTAAAACATAGTTTCCAGATCTAAAGAGAGAAGGCATATAAAAACACGCTCAATAAATGAAAAAGAAATGTTCTCTTAAAATTTTTTGGTCTAGAGATATATACAAAGAAAAAGAAATTTTATAATAAAACTTTTTGGTCTAGAGATACATATGTATGTAAATATTTCTTCAAGAAAATTTAAAGTAATTGACACGCATTCTTTGTAATCGAAAGAAATAGTTAAAAGTATTTCCCGTATTTTTTTTTTTGAGCTTAAAAATCGGAAAGTATGGATATTAAGTTTCGCCCTTTTTTAGTATAAACAAAACAGTAATTTAATATGAATTTTGTGAAAATTTGGAACAAAAATCGCGCCAATTGTTATTTCAAATTTTCGCCTGCGGCCCTTTTCAAACACTATATTTGAATATATTTCTCCAGCGGCGTTTTTTAGTATAAACTTATAATTTATATGGAAATTGGGAATACAAATTCGCCGAAGGCCGCCTACGCAGAAAGGAGTTCTGCGCAAAAATACTTCCCACCATCTTCACAGGCCACACAGAAACGATAAATCTACTTAGTTAGGGTTATAATCCCTATGCGCGACCAAAGGCCGTCTACGCTGAAAGAAGTTCTTCGTAAAATTAATTCCGCCGCTCTTTTCCGGCAACATAGAAAGGGCAATTCTACTTAGTAAGGGTTATCATGCCTAAGCGCGGCCGAAAGCCGCCTACGCAGAGAGAATTTCTGCGCAAAAATACGTCCGCCGATCTTTTCCTGCAACAGAGAATTCAACTTAGCAAGGGTTATAATCCTTAAGCGCGGCCGAAGGCCCCCTACGCAGAAAGAAGTTCGGCGCTAAAATTCTTCCGCCGATCTTTGCCGACAACACAGAAAAGAGAATTATACTTAGTAAGGGTTATAATCTTATGCGCAAAAATACTTCCGGCGGTCTTTTCCGGCAACACAGAAGAGAAAATTCAACTTAGCAAAGGTTACAATCCCTAAGTGCGGTCGAAGGCCGCCTACGCAGAAAGAAGTTCGGCGCTAAAATACTTCCGCCGTTTTTTTTTTCGGCAATACAGAGAAGGGGCAATTCTACTCAGTAAGGGCTATAATCTCTAAGCGCGGCCGAAGGCCGCCTACACCGAAAAAAGTTCTGCCCAAAAATACTTCCGCCGATCTTTGCCGACAATACAGGCGGTCTGAAAGGACAAGTTCCAGAGCCGCACTGCCTGGGCGGGTGGAAAGGACTAGTTTCCACGCCACGCCTTCGCTTCTCAATATTTAAGTAATTACAATCCAGTAGGCTGTGTTCGGTCATAAAGGACAAGTTTCCGAGCCGCACTGACACTGGTGTTGGGTAGTCGGTCTGAAGGGACGAGTTCCAGAGCCGCACTGCCTGGGCGGGTGGAAAGGACTAGTTTCCACGCCACGCCTTCGCTTCTCAATATTTAAGTAATTACAATCCAGTAGGCTGTGTTCGGTCATAAAGGACAAGTTTCCGAGCCGCACTGACACTGGTGTTGGGTAGTCGGTCTGAAGGGACGAGTTCCAGAGCCGCACTGCCTGGGCGGGTGGAAAGGACTAGTTTCCACGCCACGCCTTCGCTTCTCAATATTTAAGTAATTACAATCCAGTAGGCTGTGTTCGGTCATAAAGGACAAGTTTCCGAGCCGCACTGACACTGGTGTTGGGTAGTCGGTCTGAAGGGACGAGTTCCAGAGCCGAAATTGATATATTACGGATATCGAAATTTATTATATTGCGCATCATTCGATAATATCGGAGAAATCCTATCTTTTCAGTCTTCTTGCATATCTCGGGCTAAGAAGATCTCTCGCTAGTCTATTTGGATGGTTCATTAACCGTGCTGAGTAACTGGTGCTTAGCCCTCTTATGTCCTTATGCACCGTATTTACATTAAGATCTTTGTGGATATTCGTATTTTTTATGTACCGTGGTGCTCCGCATATGGCGCGTAAAATTAGTGACTGCAGTCTTTGAAGTCTGTTCAAAATAGAATTGCACGCTGTGCCCCAAAGCCCGATTCCATATGCCCAACATGGTTTAATCATCGTACTAAAAAGCGACATTTTGTTATCTAGGCTTAATTTAGATTTGTGTCCTATAACTACGGTGACCATAAATATATTTTGAAAATGCAGGACAATTTTTCAAAAAATTTACCTACATATAATTGCGTAGTATAAAAATAACAAAAATATACTACATATATACATTCCTCGTCATTTGAATAGCACGCCATTTTTTGGATTTTCTACCATATAAAGTATGCTTAACAAAATTTTTAAATGGAATAAAATGCTCAGCACCGTGAACAAAAAAAATTGTCGCGCCTATGTTTATTTTTTTTTTTAATTTTCAAAAATTTTTTAAATGGGATGTAGACGTAGAATATGCTATATTTTTATAAAAAGTTAATGAATATTAAGCAACCAAAAGGAAAACTGTACCTACTAAGTATTAAAAGGATGCGCTATTCAAATAACGAAGAGTGTATATTTCTTAATTATTAATCCAATTTTAAACTTTAAACATAAATCACATATGCTTCATTGGTATTTATCTTTTAGTAACGAATATTCACAAAGGCTTATTGATCCCTTTTATGTGCAAGAAAACACTGTTCTTCACGTTTTTACCCGACGTTTCGCTAAAATCCTTAGCATCTTCAGGGGTGTTTTATTCTCCTTTTATATTAACATCAACATACATATAAATAGACATACAATTTAAAATTATTAATGACATAAAAAATATGTGAACAGTTCTACAAACAATAATAAAAAACAATCACAGATTTTTAAAGGATTTTTAAAATTTTGCACTTACATATGAACACGAGTTTCAAAATTCACGTACATATATAAACAAATAAATAACATAAAAACTTAAACTAATTGGTCCGCATCGATACCAACGTCATGTGGTATACTTGTCATACTGTTGATTTTAGCTGTAAACATAATAAATAAGCAGTCGCGATGTCATCCGTGTCTTCCTTTTTGTTCATTGTCTTGTCCCTCTTCTGTAATATCCGTAAGCTTTCCAACGTGAATCTTGTTCTCTCCCTCTTTTCTTTGTCTATTATTTTCGTTTTAGTTAGATCAGCTGTGTGTCCGCTTGCTGATATGTGTTGTGATAGTGCCGTGTTGCTCTTGTTCTTCTTGATGTCCGCTTCATGCTCCGATAAGCGAACTGCACGCGGACTTTTTGTCGTTCCAATGTAAATTTTATTACACTTTTCGTTTTCACTTCCTTCGCATGTTATTTCGTACACTACGTTATTTTGTTGGTGCGGCTCTATGTTTTGGTAATTACTGAAGACAACGTGTGATTTGATCGGTATGCTAGTATTGTATTTTGGTTGTTAGTGTATTTCTTGCGATCAATTTTTTCGCTGAGTCTAGGTACGTATGTTACACTGTAGTAGCGTTTTGTCTCATTATTAGTTGTTGTGATCGTAGGGTTATTGCGTTTGTCATTAATTTGTGTTGTTATTTGTTTAACTAGGCTATGAATTATGTGCTCCGGGTAGTTGTTACTTCTAAGAATGTTGAATATTTTCTTTATATTTGTGTCATGAAATTGTTGATGGCTTATTTTTAGTATCTTATTAATTAAGTTCTTAGCAGTATTAATTTTGTACTTAGAGGGTTGTGACGACAAATAATTTATTAAACGTCCCGAGGATGTAGGTTTCGAATACCAGTCAAGTATTAAAGAGTCATTTCTTCTATGGATCATAACGTCTAAAAATGGGATCCGGAAATTTGCCTCTGTTTCTATTGTGAACTGCAATTTTCGATGATATTTGTTGAGTGTTTTCAATATAATGTCCACATCCTTTCGTTTAACTATGGCAAAAATGTCATCCACATATTTTACTATAAATTGTATATCAATTTTATAGATTTCTTTAAGTTCTATCATAGTTGCGTTCAGTAAATCGTCCATTATAATGTCAGCAATAGTGGGTGAGAGAGGGTTTCCCATTGGCATTCCAAAGGTTTGAATGTAGAATTTTTCTTTGCCNTGAATGTAGAATTTTTCGTTGCACGCGAAATAATTATTATCCTTCAGGCAGAAATTAAGGATATTTAGAAATTTGTTTTTGGGGATGTTCGTCGACTGTTTTATTGTGCTCCATTTTGACATTATGATATTAATGGCTAAGGGTATCGGAATGTTGGTAAACAACGATACCACATCAAAAGACACCAGCAATTCTTCCTCACTTACTTTTACTTTATCCAGTTTATCTTTTAATCTGAACGCATTTTTTATATTGTATTCCTCAGAGATGAGATTACTGAGAATCTGACCTACATATTTGGACAAACCAGNGTTTATCTTTTAATCTGAACGCATTTTTTATATTGTATTCCTCAGAGATGAGATTACTGAGAATCTTACCTACATATTTGGACAAACCATAACACGGAACATTGATGGACGAACAAATTGGCCTTAAGGGCAAGTCAGGTTTGTGGATCTTTGGTAATCCGTAAAGTCGTGGTGCAATCGCTGCTGTGCATACGAGTTGTTGTTTACCTCTGTAGTCAATAATTTTGCTTTTGTACAATTCGTCAACCAGAGTGTTGTTCTTCCTCTGTAGTGCATTTGTTGGATCGTTTCTTACTATTTTATACGTGTTTTTGTCATCAAGTAGTTTGTTCATCTTTTCTGTGTAGTCCTCTTTGTACATTACCACTGTTTTGTTTCCCTTATCTGCGTCTGTTAAGATAATATCGTCTTTGTGCGACTTTAAGAAAGTTTTGGTCTTATTGAATGTTTCTAATATAAATTTTTCTGCTGAGTTGTGCCTTATATTCCGTTTAAATTGTATTATATTATTGCTGAGTTTGCATCTTGCAATTTCCTTGACTCTGTCATCCTTTTCTTGTTGTATGATTTGTTCAATTTCTGCAATCATTCGGATCGGTTGGAAACTAGTCTTCGTTGTGGGCAGTGTGAATTTCCTGCCTAATGACAGCAGCCATTTTGTTTCTACTGGGAAATCTATGTCCGTTTTGTTTACAAACCTATCGTTGTTTAAATCTATTCCCAGGTTCTGCATTTGTTGGTATTTTAGTCTCTCGATGTTTGTATTGTTTCGCGTTCTTTTTTAATTCTCTGGCTGAGGCAGTCTTGCTTGCAGATAAAGGAATCCAGTTCTATTTTGCTTATGCTGTGTTTAAGTTGTTGTTGCGCGTGATGTAGATGGGTCTTTGAAGTCTTAATATTCATGTTTGTTTGTGTGATTTCTATATTGAGTATTTTCTTTAAAAAAAAGTAGTTTTGGTTTTTCGGTTTGTGCTTTTAGTTTGTGGGATGTGGTGTTTATATTAACCTTCTTGATTGCATTTGTCAAGTGATTTGGCAGTAGGTTATATTTCCTGCATTCTAATAAGAACTTAAGTTGCGCCATCTGTTTGGTTAACTTCTGTTTTAGTTTACTGTAACGTTTCAGTGTCATGCATGTGTGTTCGCCGTGTTTGTACTTCATATGTTTGTAGAAGTCCTTCATGTTTGTTGTTGTGATTCTTCGTTGATGTTTAATAAAAAGAAAAAATATATAATTCGGCAGGCCTTCCGAGATTATACCATTTGATTATTAGTTGATGATCAATTTTTGGTATATTTTTTTAGGTATTTCATAGGCTTATTGATCCCTTTTATGTGCAAGAAAACACTGTTTTTTCCCGACGTTTCGCTAAAATCCTTAGCATCTTCAGGGGTGTTTTATTCTCCTTTTATATTCTCATCAACATACATATAAATAGACATACAATTTAAAATTAGTAATGACATAAAAAATGTGTGAACAGTTCTACAAACAATAATAAAAATCAATCACAGATTTTTAAAGGATTTTTAAAATTTTGCACTTACATATGAACACGAGTTTCAAAATTCACGTACATATATAAACAAATAAATAACATAAAAACTTAAACTAATTGGTCCGCATCGATACCAACGTCGTGAGGTAAACTTGTCATACTGTTGATTTTAGCTATAAACATGATAAATAAGCAGTCGCGATGTCATCCGTGTCTTCCTTTTTGTTCCCTGTCTTGTCCCTCTTCTGTAATATCCGTAAGCTTTCCAACGTGAATCTTGTTCTCTCCCTCTTTTCTTTGTCTATTATTTTTATTTATTTATTTATTTATTTATTTAGCATAGATTGCAAATGAATTTGCAAAATATGATATAGGCACCGGACGTCTAGGTCATTGAGTGCCTTAGAATACATATGTGTATTGTATTAAGTTTCTTCATTGAGGTGGTGTATACGGAGTGCTTCCTCTATTTCTTTAATGTTGCTGTTCCTGCAATTCAGTATTTCCTTGATGCTTTTTTTTAATAACGAGTGAGGGCAGGTTGTTAATACATGCTCTATTGTGAGGGATGTTGCACAAAAAGAACATGTTCGTGGGTGTGTTTTTGTGAAAAGGTGTGATGTGTTAAAGAGTGTAGTGCCTGTCCGAAGCCTGGCTAACTTAATGCATTGATTACGAGTGAGTTGTGTGTCGTAATTATGTCTAGGGATATCGAAATTATGCCTGTGTAGGAAGGTTCTGAGGTCGGCTGCGATTTTCAGTTCGGCTTCCATCTGCACCGCTTTTGTCGTTCTTGTTATGACACTTGAGTGGATTGGGACTTCTGTTATTAGAGGTAGCGAAAAGCATTCTTTGGCCGCTTGATCCGCCCTTACATTGCCTTCTATTCCGGTGTGCCCGGGTACCCATAGAAGTCTAATAGGTTGCTGTAGACTGGCATCTGACACAAAGAGGTGAGCTTCATTACGTTCATCTGATATTGCATTAAGGGCGCTGAGACTGTCTGAGCAAATAAGGGTTTTCTTTTTTAGTTGTGCAGCAAGTGATATTGCTTTCTTGATCGCTGTTAGTTCGGCGCAAAAAATACCTGTGTGCATTGGTAACAGAGCTTGATGGATAACTGCAAATTGATTGCCTGCTGTTTGCGATACTACAGCGTATGAGGGTGTGCTAAAATTTACCGATCCGTCTGTGAAAAGGAGAAGTTGGGGGTCTGTCTCGTTGGTGATTTCCAACAATCCTTGTATGTATGCTTGTTGACAAGTTGATTTCTTTTTGGTTGTGTTAAGTGATGTGTCTACTGTGATAAGATTAGTTATGTTTTCCTTGCTCAGTGGCGGTTTGCTTGGAATAGGTATATGTGTGTCATGTAACATCATGATTATTCTTTTTAAACTGCTCGTTTTGTGGGCGGGTGCCCTCCTACGTTCTGTTGTGTCGATGAGGTTCCATACCATGTTGTGAAGGGGATGTTTGTTATCCGTGATGGACTTAGCCGCTAGTTTGGAGGAACTTTTGAACAGTAAATTTTCAAAATCTCGAATTCGCGCTTCTATTTTTAGAGCAGGTATGGGAGTTGCTTTCAGTAAGCCGGTGGCTATTCTGTAGCAATTGTAGATTTCGGTGTTGAGGGCTTTGATGTTTCTTTTGGATGTCCAGCCGTAGAGCGTTATACAGTGTTGTAGTACGCCTTCGGTGAGTGTGCGACAGATGGCAATGGCAGTTTCTATGTGCGGACCTTTTCTTTTAGAACAAATGACTTTGAGCATGTTGTTGACTTTTTTCAGTTTGTCTTTCAGCACGTTAACGTGTTTAAACAAAACGCGTTATTTTGATATGTACAAAGCAATTCAGTTTTTATTTAGAAATAACAAATGTAATCAGATCCGCAAAGCCTGCTTGCAAAAGGAAGTTTTTAGAAGTGACTGGATGAGTGAAATGTGACAGAAGGTCTATATAAATAAAATAGGGTTACCATGTAACTAAAATATACAAATTATTTCAACACTCCCACTTTTTAGTTACATTTCATATTTACAAAACCTAATCAGCTAATACATGAGTTTTAAACCTAATTGGTCTCTAAAATGAAAAAATTTAACTTTTGGAAGCGCCTTTGTTAGACCGTCCGCCAGTTGATCAGTTGAGGAAACATATTGTAGTGCAAAAATATTCTCCTCATACTTATCGCGAATGTAGTGGTAGCGCACATCAATATGTTTCGTTCTTTTGTGAAACTCGGGATTCTTTATAAGTCGAATGGCGCTTTGGTTGTCAACACAAAATACCGTCATATCGGGACCACCAAGACCAAGCCAAAAGCGCCTGAGCCACACCAGCTCTTTTACTGCACAAGAAGCAGCAATGTACTCGGCTTCTGTAGTCGATAGAGATACACACTTCTGCCGTTCTGAGCACCAGCTCACTATGCCATCGCCGACCATGAACACAAAACCTGATGTTGACTTTCGTGTCTGGACATCACCAGCGTAGTCTGCATCACTGTAACCACGTAATTCAAGGTCACTGTTGCTGTTGTAAAAGATACCCATGCTCGTCGTGCCATTGAGGTACCGCAATATTCGCTTCACTGCTTTAATGTGCGCTGCCGCCGGCTTTTCAAGGTACCGACTCACATTTGACACGGCAAAGGCTATATCCGGCCTTGTAGCCACCGCCAGATACATAAGACTACCAACTGCCTCTCTGTAGGGAAACTTTATCGGATCACCATCATTTTTGCCAAAATCACTCAAATTGTTGGAACTGTCAGCAGGTGTGACTGCAATAGAAGAATTTTGCATATTAAACCTAGCAATTACCTTATTGGCATAAGCCTTTTGACCAATGAAAATTGAACCATCAGCGTCACGCTGAATTTCAAGTCCTAAAAATAACTTTGCTGCGAAGAATTTTACTTTAAACTCTTCCTGTAGATGTTTCATGAGCCCCGTAATGAGCTCACTATTTGTTGCTGCAACTAGACCATCATCAATGTAGATAGCCAAAATCAAACACCCATCTTTAGTGTTGCGCGTAAAAACACATGAATCGTGCTTTGACATCTCGAGCCCAAAATGTTGAAGAAAATCTGTAAACGTCTTATTCCAGCACCGTGATGCTTGCTTAAGCCCGTATAAGCTTTTCACCAGTTTGCATACACGACCACTTCCGTCGTCATACCCCTTCGGCTGCTGCATAAAAACATTCTCGCTAAGATCGCCGTATAAAAATGCCGTCTTTACGTCAAATTGCATAAGATGCATTTTACGAACTGCTGCCATAGCCAAAATGCAACGAATCGAAGTAAATCTCGCCACTGGACTAAAAGTTTCCTCGTAGTCAACGCCATGCACTTGGGTAAAACCCCTCGCAACCAAACGCGCTTTATAGCGGTCAACTTTTCCTTCGGCATCTTGTTTGAGCTTATAAACCCATTTGTTATCAATGATTTTCTGACCTGGCGGTCTTTCAACCAGTGTCCACGTTCCATTTTCGATCAATGAGTCGAATTCGTCATCCATAGCTTGCTTCCATTTTCCGCAATCGTCCGACTGCATAGCCTCTGCATATGATTTCGGCTCCTCGCATATCACAATAGCCGCTGTATGTTGTGAAGTTGTTCTGCTGCGTAGACGACGAGCTATGCAGCTCTCATCGTTGTTATTTTTGTAGTTGTTTTCATTTACCGTGTCATAAAATACGTCGTCGTCAACAAACTCAACATCGTCATCTCGCTTATCTTCCTCTTCTTCACACTTCACAACATCATGCAAGTTTTCAAAACATTGTTCTTGCGATCCATCTGTTTGCAATTTCAAAGTCACTGCCTCTGGAAGAAACTGCACATCACACGAAATTTCAACTTTTCGATGTTCTGGGTTCCAAACTCTAAATGCTTTGTGGTTGTCAGCATAGCCGATGAAAATTCCTTTCCACGATTTAGCATCCAACTTGCGCCGCTTTTCTTTAGGTATATGTACATAAACTTCTTCACCAAAACTTCGCAAATGCTTAAATTTTGCTGGCTCCCCATACCATAACTCATGTGGAGTTTTTAGCGCCACCGTACTGGTTCCAGTACGATTTAAAACGTATACTACCGTATTGACGGCTTCTGCCCAAAATTTAAGCTGCATTTCTTTTGCGTAAAGCATTGTGCGCGCTAGTTCCATCACTGTTCGCATTTCTCGCTCCGCACCACCGTTTTGTTGCGGGGTGTACGGCACCGTTCGTTCATGTTTAACTCCAAACTGGTTAAAAATCTTAGCCAACTCGTCGTTGACAAATTCAAGCCCATTATCTGTTCGCATTCGCTTAATTACATGCTGATCAATTTTTTCAGCTTGCATCAAAAAACTTTTGATAGCACTAGGTGCTTCTGATTTTTCTTTCATGAAGTACACGAAACGTAAATGCGAATAATCATCTTTAATAAGTAAAAAATACCTAGCACCGCCGATGGATTTTTCTTGCATTGGGCCGCATACATCTGCAAAACAGAGTTCTCCACAGCCTTTTGACTTTACTTCACGCGATTTAAAGCTGCCTCTATGTTGTTTGCCCAGAATACATCCTTCACATGTAAATTCCTCATCAATGAAATTCGCATTTACGCTCTTGAGAAATTGCCTAACATGTGCCGCATTCTGATGACCCATTCGATCATGCCATGTACGCAAAGATAACTTTTCATTTGCTGCAATATTTGCCATAGTACTTTCCGGAACCTTTATCAGCATATGAAACAATTTTTCATGACGCACTCCCACTGCTACGGTGCTTCCGTCCTTTCTGACGAACTTGCAGTTACCGCTATCCGACCGAAAATGAAATCCACGATCTAGCGCCTTTGTTTGTGAAAACAAATTGTAGTGAATGTCCGGCACATAAAGCACGTTAGTCAAAACTTTCTGCACCCATTCTTGCCCGTCGTTAACTAAAACATTAATGTCACCTTTACCTGCTGCTTTAATAGCACGCCCATCGCCAACTCTGACGATATCATTGTAGTGTTCAAATGTGACGAACCAATCGCGTCGGTTGCTCATGTGATCCGTTGCCCCTGAATCAAGCATCCAGCTCTCTTGCTTACCGCTTACATTTGCTCCACACACCAGCGCTTCGACATTTTTATGTTGAGTCTCATTCTTTGCCGATTTAGCCACTTGCGGACAGTCCCGTTTAAAATGTTCTTTTGAACCACATTTAAAACATCCGCCCTTTGTTGTTGTTTTTCTGTTATTATTCTGATGCTTCTTGGTTTTTGGCCGGCTCTGGTGCCTGGCTACAAAAGCCTCTGCTTTGACTTTTTCTTGAGCACTCAAACGAATTTCTTCAGCCATGAGTCTGGCTCTCAAATTATTTAGATTCTGATCTGCTGGCCGCACCGATTCCCAAGCACTATGGAAATGATTGTATTCCGCCGGTAATGAAATTAAAACTTTCGTCATAATCATCGAGTCTGATATGATTTCGCCCTGATCACGAAGATGCTGCACAATTTCCATTAGCTTCGACAAAAAAGTCGCAATATCATCTTCTGGATCTTTCGAGTAGCTGTAATATTTCTGCAACAAAAACAATACGCTCGCTGTTGATGTTTGTTCGTATACACTTTTGAGTGTATCCCACATGCTCTTCGCAGAAGCACAGTTAAGAATTTGCAGAAGCGGTTGTTTTCCCAATGCTGTACTTATTGTCCGGCGAGCTTTGGCATCAAGTTTACGCCAACTCTTCTGTTCCTGCTCACCTGCGCTAGGCAATAACTCTTCTCCGTTGACCACACCAAACATTTCGCCAGCTTCCAAAATTTGCACCATTTGGAATTTCCATGTCAGCCACTGTGAACTATCTTGAAGTTTCTCAATTTTTATTTCGCTTTCCGAAGACATTACTTCAATTAAAATATTTCTTTATTATATTAAAAAAAAACGAAACTTCTACTTGCTGGTATGAATATACAAAATGTCCAACTATTTGCTTTTATCAATATTAAAACACTTAACAATTTTCCGCGCAGTGGAACCGTGCCTGGGCCCATAACCTTTTAAACAAAACGCGTTATTTTGATATGTACAAAGCAATTCAGTTTTTATTTAGAAATAACAAATGTAATCAGATCCGCAAAGCCTGCTTGCAAAAGGAAGTTTTTAGAAGTGACTGGATGAGTGAAATGTGACAGAAGGTCTATATAAATAAAATAGGGTTACCATGTAACTAAAATATACAAATTATTTCAACAGTTCCATAACATGTTTTTAGAGAAATGTACACCAAGTATGCGCATATTATTTTTCAAAGGAATTGTTCGTTCCCGAATGTGTACCGAGTTAGCACCGCAATTGTTTTTACGGTATACATGGAGGGCCGTTGCTACTTCTATGGGGACTGCGGCTCCGGTTGAGTTAGCCCATTTGTTTATTCTTTCATCTAGGTTTTGTAGACATTGCGTGACTGTTTCGTGCGTTCCGGAAGCTGCTGCGAAAATATTGTCTGCATATACACCCAAGTAGGAAATCCCTTCGACGTCTTTTATCTTTTTTATTAGAGAATTGGCATAGAACGTGTAGAGTACTACTGAAAGCGGGGATCCCTGTGGGACTCCGTTTTCTAACTTTTTTACCTTCGAAAGGAATCCGTCAACTCTGACTGTAATCCTTCTGAACGATTAGAAGGATAAAGAGAGTTTGAGGATATTCGTCGGAATACCGCACTTGTGCATTTCTTTAATTACTTCAGTAGCTATTACTCTATCATACGCCTTTGCCAGGTCTTCAGACAGAACGACGGTGTGTTCTCCACTTGAACGTTTCAACTGATTTTCGAGAGTGTGAATAAGGGTGTGTACTCCATGTTTGGGGAAAAATGCGTGTTGTTCGGCTTCTAGTTTGTTACCGAAGTCGGTCCATATTCTGTTGGCTAAGATTTTGTCGAATATTTTTGCCAACGTGGGTAGTAGCGAGATAGGACGGTACCCCTCAACCGAATTGGGACTTTTCCCAGGTTTCGGCACAGGTGTAAGAATTGTGTGCTTCCATTCATGTGGGTAGATTGCTGTTTCGATAATTCGATTGAAAAGTCTGCATATTCGAGACTTAAGTGCTGTAGATGCATTTTTTACCATTGTGTATGTTATTTTGTCATGGCCCTTAGTTGTTTTAAGACTTGCCTCCAGTTCTCCGAGTGTTATTTTATGGCACGTTTGCGTAGAAGGACAGATGCGTTGTAAAGCATCTATGTTAAAAGAGCATTTGTTGCTGACTATAGTTATGTCAAACGCGTCGTTTGCGCTTGATGCGCTCCAATGCGCCCCTAGGGCTTCAGCTATTTGCTCTGGATGCTTAAGAACGGAGTTGTTAGTAAGTATTTGTGGAAAGTTGGAAAAACGTTGACATTTGATTTTTTTAATTTTTTGCCAAAGATGTTTTGTGTCGAGTGTTGGATTGAGTGAGTTTAGGAACTTATTCCACGTCTCTTGTTTGGCTTGCTTGCATGCTCTACGTACTACTGCACTAGCCTTGCGAAACTCTAAGCTGTTATTGGTTGTTTGGGAGTTTTTCAAGTTTTTCCAAGCAATGTTTTTTACCTTGATTAAATTCGCAATTCGTGAGTTGAACCAAACTGGGTTATTTCGATTGTGAGTAGAGTAAGTAGTAGGCATGGCTTCGTTTGCAGCTTTTCTCAACGCTTTTTTTATCTGTGCCGCTTCTCTGTTGACATTGCTTGACTCAGAAAACATTTGTGAGTAGATGTTAGTTTTATTTTCAAACAGTGGCCACTTGGCTTTGTTAGTGTTGAACATAGGGATAATTCTGCTGACCTTGTTTTGTGTGTTATTGAAAATAAGTATCGGGAAGTGGTCGCTGGAGCCTGATGGTGGAAGGCATAACCAGTTCAGGACCGAGGCTATCCCTCCGCAAGCAAATGAGACGTCTACGTTCGTTAATGAGTTCCTTGTATTGTGCAGTGTTGGGGAACCGTCATTTAGTACCACTAGCTGTTTTTCGTTAGAGAAGTCTTCCCACATTTTTCCATTTTGCGTTGTTTTCTTTGATCCCCACAGGGTATTATGTGCATTTAAGTCGCCGCCCAAAATGTGGTATCCATCATGGTAGGAATGTATGTCGTCTAAATGCTGAGTAGTTAAGAAAAGGTCAGTTTCGCGATAAATATTAGTTACGTGCAGGTCTTTCAATGCGTGTATAGTGATTGATTGGAAAAGTAAGTTGTTGGTTGATACTTTATGGTTGGATGTGTTTATATTTTGTTTTATGAGGATTGCAATTCCCGCTTTAGAATAGGAGTAGTCTTTGTTGAAGTGGTATGCTTTGTAGTGTGGCAGGTGTAGCAAGTGTTTGTTTTTTTCGATTAAGTGGGTTTCTTGTAAAAGAATAACATCTGGGTTGTGTTTGGATACAAGTAATTCTAAACCGAATTTATTATTTAAGAACCCTTGTATGTTCCATTGTAATATTGTAATGTTGATACCAAGATCCATAGGTTAGTTATTGTAATTTAAAAAATAAATCGATTATGGCTTTATGACAGGTGTAAGTCGTAGTCTGTAATATCGGTTTCCTCTGGTTCGCTGGGTATGTTGCGTTGGGGACAAGTATGTGTGAATGTTTTTGGGGTGATCAGGACATTAAGGTCAGGAAATTTTTTGTATAATTGGCTGTAAGGTGATGTTTCTGTTTCATTTGTTGTTGAGTGGGTAAAATTGCCTGTTGGCGTGCCATTGGTTGTAGTAGCGCTATTAGAAGTTGATGCTAGAATAGTTGTGTCTGTGTTAGTTGGTTTTGATGGTTGTTTTCTTTTTGGTGTGGTTTCTTCTACATTTTTCTGCAAAAACTCCTTGTTGCTGGTGTACGTATTCTGCTTTTGTTTGTTAGATGTTCCGTTGCTTATGTATTTTTCTTGATATTTGTTGGGTTTCTTTGTTGTTGAATTCTGTGCATTATTATCTTCTTTGTTATTCCTATCTATTTCATTTGTAGCGGGCTTATTGTTTTTAACGATCTGTGCCATGGACGGCGTATTAATATTCTTTTTGAAGGGTTGGATTTGAAATGCTGCTGGGTTGCTATTGAAAATTTTCCACGCATCTCTTATTGTGCATCGACGGTCGATTTTTATTTTATTGACTGATTTATGCTTCAGGAATGTAGGACAGCTAGGATCGTATGAAGGGTGAGCTTCAATTTCACAGTTAATGCAGAAAGTCCTCTGCCATGTTTCATGTGGTGTTGTATTGGCACATTCTTTGCAGAGTTCTGTGTTCCGGCATCTATTCTTTGTGTGACCGAGACGTTGACAATTGCGACATCTCATGGGATTCGGGATGTATTCCTGGACACGGACTCTATCCCAACCGAGTTTTATGATGTCTGGTCTGCGAATTAGGTCGAATGTTAAGATAGCAGCGCCTGTTGGAACTAAACGGTCGCCTGATTTACGCATTACTTTCCTTACTTCGACAACCTTTTGACTGGATAGTTCTTCTGTCAGTTCTTTCTCGGAAATATCGATCAGATTTTTCGAATAAATGCGTCCTTGAATAGTATTAAGGCCCTTGTGTGACGTTATTTTCACAGGTCTTATACCTATGTGAGTGGCTTTCATGAAACGGTCGGCTGCTTTTGCATTTGTGGTTTTGATCAACAGGTCACCGGACCTCAGTTCAGTAACTACAATGCTGTCAGCGCATATGTGTTTTAGGCCTCTTTCAATTTGAAAGACGTTATATGACGATAAGGGGCGGATTTTTTCTTCGATGGTAGGTCCCGTAGCACTGGCGATTAGAAAACAAGGAATATGGTCATCGTTTTGTTTTATCTCCGGGAGAGGAACAAAATCATTGACTTTAATGCGTTTTTTGGGTAGCGATAAGTCAGGATCGAGCAAGCGAAACCTGTTGCTATCGGGGGGGTCAGCCCCGTTCATTATTGCGAAGGGTAACTACTGCCCTGTTTAAGTTTGTACTTTATGCTCTTATACACTTTATGTGATAACTGTATACTATTGTGTAGTAACACAAGCACTAAGCACCAATAGGCAAGAGACAAGAACTTGTTCGTTCACTAAGCAATTCACTGATTACACAACACGTCTTAACACGGCGATTGCCTGAACTAGACTTGGTGTCTATTATTTTTGTTTTAGTTAGATCAGCTGTGTGTCCGCTTGCTGATATAGATGCTGAGTCTAGGTACGTATGTTACACTGTAGTAGCGTTTTGTCTCATTATTAGTTGTTGTCTTCAGTATTTACCAAAACAAAAACTCCAATAGAGCCGCACCAACAAAATAACGTAGTGTACGAAATAACATGCGAAGGAAGTGAAAANACAATACTAGCATACCGATCAAATCACACGTTGTCTTCAGTATTTACCAAAACAAAAACTCCAATAGAGCCGCACCAACAAAATAACGTAGTGTACGAAATAACATGCGAAGGAAGTGAAAACGAAAAGTGTAATATAATTTACATTGGAACGACAAAAAGGCCGCTTGCAGTTCGCTTATCGGAGCATGAAGCAGACATCAAAAAGAACAAGAGCAACACGGCACTATCACAACACATATCAGCAAGCGGACACACAGCTGATCTAACTAAAACGAAAATAATAGACAAAGAAAAGAGGGAGAGAACAAGATTCACGTTGGAAAGCTTACGGATATTACAGAAGAGGGACAAGACAATGAACAAAAAGGAAGACACGGATGACATCGCGACTGCTTATTTATTATGTTTATAGCTAAAATCAACAGTATGACAAGTGTACCACACGACGTTGGTACCGATGCGGACCAATTAGTTTAAGCTTTTATGTTATTTATTTGTTTATATATGTACGTGAATTTTGAAACTCGTGTTCATATGTAAGTGCAAAATTTTAAAAATCCTTTCAAAATCTGTGACTGTTTTTTATTATTGTTTGTAGAACTGTTCACACATTTTTTATGTCATTACTAATTTTAAATTGTATGCCTATTTATATGGATGTTGATGTGAATATAAAAGGAGAATAAAACACCCCTGAAGATGCTAAAGATTTTAGCGAAACGTCGGGTAAAAACGTGAAGAACAGTGTTTTCTTGCACATAAAAGGGATCAATAAGCCTATGAAATACCTAAAATAATATACCAAAATTTGATCATCAACTAATAATCAAATGGAATATTTACAAAATTATAATAAGGCATATTACATATTACTTTACACGAAATATGAACCTCTGTAAAGCAATTTTTTTAGGCAAACTTTGGGTCGTTGAAAACGAAAAAAATACCCATGGTTTCAAAGAAGTGTTTTCGAGATTTGTTCGAAAAACGTATTTTTAGTACTTTTTCAGTTATTCCTCAATATCTCATTAAACGACCAACAGTTCGAAAGGTATTGATGGGCTATTTTTTGTGCAGATTGTATTCCGTAACATCAACATTTCTAATCAAATTTTCATTTACTGTAAAAAGAAAAGGATTTAAATTTTAATTTTTCGATTTTGGTCGCTTGTAACACTAATAATTTTCATCGAAATCGGCAAAGTAATATATTTTTGTAAGAAGACTGTAGGTCGCTTATGTTGATTGGATAATTTTTTCATGAGATATTGACGAATAGGTTCGAAATGTACCAAAAATACGAAAACGGTTGTTTGAAAGGAAAATTGGCTTGGAGAATATTTTTTTCTTAAGTGATTACCACAAAATTTGTAGTACAGTGTTATCGATATATTTGATGCTGGTCTTCAATTTCTCGTCATCCATTGTCCATAACCGTATAATATTTAGAACGCATTGACTAGTTGAACCTTCAAAACCAGCTTACCCTTATGTAGTTATCAATTAGTTATCGACACTGGTTTTATTTCGAGTAGGAAAAGTTGAAAAGTTTTTTTTAAAGGATCGAAGAAAATGCGGGACAAAGGCAGGACACTCGATAAAAATCAGTACATTTTGGGGGTTTTCTGTTTTGAAAAACTACGCAGGACAGACCTTTAAATAACAGTACGGTCCTGCAAAAAACAGAACGGATGGTCACCGTGCCTATAACCCATTGAAGGCTTGCTTGTTTTAGTTTCGCTTGAGAAATTTTGTTTTCTATATTCTTTTTCCAGGTAAATCTTTTTGTGGTATAGCCTTGCTGTTTATTTTTAGTGGTGGGCAAGTTTCTTTCTTCAAAGTAAATGTTGTCTGAACACACTTGCCTTCGTTGACCTTTATCCTCCAAGAACCTAGCCATAGCTCTAACTTTAAAATATTCTTGCAGCTTGTAAGAAGCCTCTTTAGGGTCTGAACTATTGCTTAGGATAGCTGTGTCATCAGCAAACGTTGAAATGGTTAGACTAACATCAGTTGGCAAATCACAAAGTGTATATTACGTACAATATGGGTCCTAGAACATTGCCTTGAGGGACACCTGCATATATTGGTTTACTTTCCGTTCTAAAGGAATTCTGCCTGACTCTGAAGTTTCTGAGTGAAACCCCTAATTTGTATATAAGGCCACTATGCCAGACTTTGTCAAAAGCTTGAGAGATGTCCAGAAATACAACGGTGCTTTTCTAATGCAAGAAACAATTCTATGAACTTGTTCTACAGTGCCATGTTTTTCACGAAAACCAAACTGATGTGGTGGTATTATTTGATTACTTGTTAATGAAGGTTGTATTTTTTTCAATAGAAGTTTTTCATATATTTTGGAAAATACAGAAATCAAGCTAATCGGCCGATATGAACTTACTACCGTCGGATCTTTGCCTGGCTTCGGCACCATAATTATTTCCGAAAGTTTCCATAAGTCGGGGAAGTGCCCCAACTTAAGCATGTTATTAAAAATATGTAACAAAAAATGTACGGCAGTTTGTGGAAGCTCCTTTATCATTTCACCTGTAATCCCATCGTAACCAGGCGCTTTATTCTTCTGAATATCATGAACAATGATGTTAATTAAATCTTTCCTTTTAACCCGAAATGGATTTGCGGTAAGGCTACTGGGGGGTATTGAAATATTGGAAAGATGAGAGCCTTCATTGGGTCTAAAGTAGGGCTGCCAGATATCTCCGTTGGCAAACCGGGACACTTTGGAAAATCTAACACCACAACCGCCCCTCCCTTTCCTTTCCTTTAGACAAAAATTACTTACGTACGAAAGTAAAATTTTATTTTGGCAAGACATAAACAAAACCATAAAAAGATGAGATCATTTCAACGTACTAAAGTTTAAAATAAACATATAGTGCCACACAAAATTATTGGCACAATGCATTCAACATTTTTTTGCTTTAATTTTTTATAAATACATACACCGTTCATACTACATCAAAAAAACAAAAACAGAATTTCTAGACTTTGTGCGAAAGTCGAGAAAATTCAATAAATTTGCATACAAATTTGCAACTTTCTAATCAGACTTTTTATACAAATTTTGAAAAGAAGTTTTGTGGCCCAACAATTTGAGTTCATTTTTGATAATTTTTTGCTGACAGCTTCTTCCATACAAGCTATGTTCGACAATTCTTTTTGTATGAAAGAAACTGCTACATTTTCAACATTTTTCTAAAAGATCTGATGAAAAATTCTCTGAGCCAATAACTTTGTACGGCACTGTACTTATAAGTACACTAGGTTTCATGAAAAAAATTTAAGTACAAGATAACATTAAAAAATCAGTCATATTTTTCGTTGTTGTGAACTTGTTTCAAAACTTCTGACTTTTCCTTAATATAATTTAAAACTCTGTGCACGTCATTTAACGCACATATGTACTTATATTGAGCAAATTTCATTCCTTAGTCTATTGAGATGAAATAAGAAAAAAACATTGATCCACATTAGGTGTATTAAATAAGGTGTGGTTGATAACTCAGTGAGGCTCTCTTTTAAGGTACTATAGCTTCAAAAAATACAAACAAATGACGCACTCTTCTGTGTAAGCGGAAAGGAATTTATACGTCCTCTTTGGCATTTTCTAAGGGTAATCAAAACACTATAAACACACATTTTTATATTCTATAAACTTTGTCGCGAAAACTTACATTGGAATTAAAGCCCACCCGAAGAACAAACGAGGAAAATAAATAAAAAAAGAGCTGATGCTAATTAGGAAGGGCACTTTGTACTTACAGGTATGTATGTGGGTATATCGATCATCAAATATTGCTTGTGCAAAGTCCAACTATCTGGAGATGTAACTATATCACAAATGACACCGGTAGTGATTTTGAACTTTTATTAAATTTGTGCATATAAATCGAAAACCGGGACACTTGAACGAAACCCGGGACATTTTAAGGTTGGACCGGGACACCGGGATAAATAGTCTAAAACCGGGATATGCCCGGGAAAACCGGGACGTCTGGCAGCCCTAGTCTAAAGACTTGTGAAAGATGGCAGGCGAAAGCGTTTCCTTTATCCTCGTCATTTCTCTCCAGCTTCCGTTCTGAGTACGTAATGGTGCTTCTCGAAGAACGGGCCTCTTCGCATGCTGCAGTGTTCGCCAAAGGGAGTAGTCAGTCTGTTTCGAAGCAGACAAAGACTGCAGGATCGACTGCGTACTTCTTTCTTTTTCCGCCTGCAACAAAATACGTAATTCCTTTGTACACGCATTCAGCTCCTGTTTAAGGTTAGGAGAGCGAATTCTTTGCCATTCCCTTCTTAATTTGCGCTTTTTACTTATTAAGTTACTAGCTGGCCACGGATGCGCGAGGCTTCGCCACGCGCTGAATGTATGCATATGTATGTACATTTACGAATTTGGAGAAAGAAATCATATGTCACCAAGTACTGCGTTTATTATATACTTAAAAAATCTTGTCTACATCCGTTCAAAATATCTCGTCTTTCCTTTATACTATGTATAGAAGATAGCAATTTTAAATAGGTGGCAACCGTACTAAAAAAAATAAAGTTTTTTTACATGCGAAGGCCATGCACTTTCATTTGGTATCTAATTTTTTTATCCAACGAACGGTGAAGATCTTATAGATTTTAAACAGGTGGCAACCCCACTCAGAAAAATAATATATTATTACACATCTAGAGGCTAAGTCTTTTCATTTGACAGTGACGGTGCAGAACTGACGCCTGCGCTTATAAGGATTGAATAGACTAATTTTCTTAACAGGAGGCAACCCTATTCAAAAAATAAGACATTAGTGATTTTCTAGAAACCAATCGCTTTCATTTGACACCTCAGTTTTTGAAATCCAACGAACGGTGCGGATCTTATAGTTTTTTAGACAGGGGGCAACCTTATTAAAATTCTAATTAAAAAAGGTCACTCTCCTATCGATACAGAGTGTATTAGAGAAAATCTCGTCAAAATCCGTTCAGTAGTTTTCGATATTACCGCGTACAAAGAATCTCGACTTTCCTTTATACTATGTATTTATAGAAGAATGTTTGGGGTGTGCAGGCCAGGGCAGTAAGAACTGCGATGTTGAATAGAAGGATTTGCAATTTCTGCGGCCTTAACTATTATATCAGTGAGATTTTCAGCAGCCCTGTCGATATCATTCTTGGCCCGAATAGGAATTTGCGGGTCAATGTGCGAACTGACATACTTTTGGTATTTTAACCAATTTGTGTGCTTACTTGTAAGATTTTTTTGTGTTTCTTCATAATTAATAAACGTTTATAATGTTATGAGGCAGGGTGAATAATCTGAAGAGAGATCAAATAATGCTTCAGTATTAACTCGGTGTCGCGCAATACCCTTTGTTACACCAAAGTAAATAAGATCGGGTATATTTTGGGGGTTAGATGGCCAAAACGTTTGCTGACCAGCAGACAAGACGTCATATCCTCTGTTCTGGATTAACTTATATAGATTTCTACCCGTTGGTGTAATCAATCTAGATCCCCGGAATGTGTAATCTCCTGCTACAATAAACTTACTGCCAAACTTTAGGAAAAAGTCATTAAATAGTTTTTCTGTTATGTTATGACGAGGGGGGGCAGTATATAGCAGATATAGTAGTGCCACCCAAGTGGTCATCAATGTGTATTGCATTGTTATGAATGAAATCATCACTTTGCGATTCTAATTCATAGTGCTTTATTCTGTTACGAATGAGAATAGCTGTTCCACCTCGGGCTTTACCTTGTGAATGCTTAGTATCATAGAATTTGTACCCATTAATTTGAAAGTCTTTAAATTGCGTAAGGTGGGTTTCAGATACAAGCAAAATGTCTATATGATATCGCTCTAGGAAGGTTTCTAGTTCGTTTTTATGCTAGGTTATCCCGTTCGCATTCCAAAAACGAACTTTGAGATTATTCATGGTTTAGCTAAAATGGCTTGAAGTAATAGATTTTGAGTTTTAATCAAATCTTGTACCATGCTCTGCATTGCCATCATTTGCTCCTGCATAACTTTCATAAAGTTGTTTATAGTAGCTTCTAGGTTACTACTATTCTGATCAAAAAGAGGTTGTGTCGGAAGAGTATTTTTGAGCATTTGTGTATATGAAATAAAGTTATTAACAGTCATTGGCGCAGACAATGGATTAGCAGGTTCTGATATGGCGTTATGCATAATAGGAATTTTTGGGAATTGGTTTCTCTTTCATTGAGATATAAATTGGATAACCTCTATAGTTAACAGTGTGTTTCCACCGCAGTTACTGCATTTGTGGATTTTGGGTCCATTTTTGGTTTCTCACATTCTTTAGAAGTGTGTAGATCCCCACAGATAACACAGACACCAGGCAAGGTGCAGTAGCGACGTGTGTGACCAAATTCCTGGCAGTTATGACATTGAACGGGGCCTCTACGCTTATGGGGTTCTTCTACGGAGATTTTACGGTGTAGAAGATATCGCAATTGATATATTTGATGCAATTCCCCGTTTCTTCAGATTATGAAAGTCAGGTTCTACCTCTATTTTGAACATCATTTGAGGGATGTTTTCTTTATTTTTGATGTTGAAAACATTTCGCACCTTAAAACCTTCTTCTCTAAGAGCATTTTCTATCTCTTGTGAGTTCACACTGGACTCGATGCCTTTTATGACAACTTCTAGTCCTCGACTACTTTTGAGTTGATAGGTGTAATAAAATGTCTTACACTTATCAAACTCATTGGTAATTTTACGAAAAATATCTTCGTTTTGAGCATGTATTTTCACTTCGTGTATATTACCCTTTTTAATAGGAGCCACATGAAAATTATTTTTCCCTACTAGTTTTAAGAGAGTATCTACCAGAGCATTAAAACTTTGTTCTCGTAGATAAATAGGTGGAGGCCAGTGATCAGACTTCTACCACATTATGGTAGATATGCCACTTTTTTGAGCATCTACCACATCTACCACACAAGGTCTGAAATCTACCACATATTCGCGTTTTTGAGTAGTTTTATTTTCGATCTACATAGTTTTCTTAGTTTTAAGAGCAAAAATTTTCCAACACTAGCACTTACAACGAAGCCGATTGGGAGGATAAAATAAACTTTAAAATAGTAAATTTTCTCAATAATAAATTTTTCGATAGGAAACGTGGTTTTATTCTATTAAATTGCAAAACTTATGATTTGTAAAAAGAATTAATAGCAAAAATGTTAAAAAACGGCGATTTTTGTGAAAGTAAATATTAGCAAATTTCAGTGCATCTAAAGTTTCTAAGGCGTTGTTTACTTTTAGTTTAGAATTGTCAAAACCGGCAAATCCCAAGTAGCGGTTTCTGGAAAGTGCCTCATTTGTTCGCTACATCCTGATGTGATAAAAAACCCCTGGCAGCAATCCGCAAGGTTGCAGAAATCTCTCAAAGTATGTTCGAAAAATATCTTGCTGTGGAAGGAACTGCTTTACACTGTCAACTCAACGCAATTTTTAGCAACTTCAATCTTGCACTTTATTATACTAAAATTAATTTTTTTTTTGTGGATTTTAATTAAAATGTTTGCAATTTAGGTGAAACCTTGCAGATTTTTTTTTAATTTTTGTACAAAGTTTGATCCAGAACCAGAGATCTACCATATTTTTTTCCAGACTCTACCACACAAATTTTTTTTTAAGTCCGATCATTGGATGAGGCTTGTATTTTTTAACTACCTGTTGGTTAGAATCATTATTCATATCAGCGAGAATACTAAAACGATTATTCTCCGCCGATGTAGATGTACCTGAAGCAGCTACTTTTAAAATTATATTTTTTGGGCTTTGTTTTCCATTCTTTTGGGGTGGCGCTTTCGCTTTATTAATATGTAGCGATCTAACCCAGTCTGAACAGCAGCATTTTTTGCTTGTTTTTCTTCTTAATTTGTTGCCGTCGAGGTATTAGTATTGGCAGCTGCGTTGTTGCCCGCATTGATCACTGCTGGAGAGCAAGATGATGCTCCGTGCTTGGCTGCATCTGCTGTTTGTGATGGTGTGTTAGGAGTATAAGAGTTTTCTTTAGCGTTGTTTTGCTTTTTGTCAAATATGCATTTCTTTTGCTTGTGCTTTGCATTGAGTGCCTGCTCTATATAACCAATGATTTTTTTATGTTTTTTAAATTTNTTGTATACTCAAAGTTTTGGAATGCCGATGGGCAATCCTCTTTCGCCAACAATTGCTGACATTATCATGGACAACCTACTTGACAATACCATCGCGGAGCTTAAAAACAAATACAACATTGACATAAAATTTATAGCGAAATATGTGGACGACTTCTTTGCAATAATAAAACTAAACGACGTGAACAAGATTCTAGACACACTAAACAAATACCACAACAAACTCCAGTTTACCATAGAAATGGAAGAAAACGCACGCATCCCCTTCTTAGACGTCTGCATTCGCAGAGAGAAAAATAGCCTATTTTTGGACTGGTACTCCAAACCTACATCTTGTGGCCGCCTAATTAACTACTACTCATCACAACCCACCAAATACAAAATAAACACCGCCAGAAACCTAATACATAAAATACTCACTTTAAGCCACCAACGATTTCATGACGCAAACATAGACAAAATAAGAAAAATACTAAAAAGCAACAATTACCCCGACTACCTAATACGCGAACTTATACAACAGAAAGTAATGGAAATAACCAGCCCTCAAAATAGAGCAACATCTACAAAAACAACAGACATGAAAAAACAATACCACAGCATAACATACATCCCCAAACTATCCGAAAACCTCGATCGCGACTTGGCTAGAAAATAAAATATCACTCTCGCCTACAACTCCAATAACACTTTATCCACGATTTACACGAAAACAAAAACCCTATAGACACGAAACAAAAGAACAACGTAGTTTACGAAATAACATATACAGGCAAAGAAAACGAAGCCTGTAACAAAATATATATAGGAACAACAAAACGCGCTCTCAGCGTTCGACTAGCAGAACACCAGGCAGACATAAATAAACACAAAGCCAACACAGCACTATCAAAACACATAACTACTAGTGGGCACACAGCTGACTTTGCAAACACAATAATAGACAAGGAAAAAAGGGAAAAGACNACAAAACGCGCTCTCAGCGTTCGACTAGCAGAACACCAGGCAGACATAAATAAACACAAAGCCAACACAGCACTATCAAAACACATAACTACTAGTGGGCACACAGCTGACTTTGCAAACACAATAATAGACAAGGAAAAAAGGGAAAAGACAAGAGAAAAAACAATAAACAAGAAAGAAGACACCGATGACATTGCTGCTGCATACATTTTATGTTTATGACGAATTTTAGTAATTACCAGTATTGACAAGACTACCACAATAGATGGTACCGAAGTAAAATTAAGCTTTAATTAAATATGTTATAATAGAAATTTGTGTAAGTAGTAAAATAGTATAATTCATTTGCCACTTATATATTCATATGCACGTCATACATGTATGTTCCTTATGTAATTTTTGTCAAACGTTAATGCATTATTGTAATTTTTGTACTTATTGTTGATACAGTGAAAATAAACAACCAGCCCCTGAAGATGCTAATAAATTTAGCGAAACGTTGGCCAACAATAGTGGAATAACTTTGTTTTATTTGCACTAAAGGATGCAAGATCGGACAAGCCTATTAAAATATTAAAATTTAAAAAACATAAATAAGAAACCGATCGGAACCCAAAAATAATTTTTTTATTTTTATACACACAATGTCTTATTGTTTATTTAGGTATTTTTCGCGATCACGGTTTGATTTTTTTTACTGCTGAGAGCAGTTCGCGACGACACATAGCTCCAATAATAGTTTAGTGTGTCTTTCGATGGTTAGTATTATTAGTTACACGATAAGAATGATTTTTTATGGAGCGAATAAAGAACACGTCCGTACTCAACCGCAACTCGAAAGGCCACCTATGCAAAAAAAAAGTTCAGCGCGAAAATACTTCCACCGCACTGCTTACGCAGAAAGAAGTTCTGCGCAAAAATACTTCCGCCACTTTTTCCGGCAACACAGTATGGGTTATAATATCTAACCGCGGCCGAAGGCCGCCTATGCAGAAAGAATTTCTGCGCAAAAATACTTCCGCCGATCTTTTCCAGCAACACAGAAAAGAGAATTCAACTTAGCGGGGGTTATAATCCCAAGTGCGGACGAGGGCCCCCTAAGCAGAAAGAAATTCGGCGCTAAAATTCTTCCGCCGCTCCTGTTTAGCAACGCGGAAAGGAAAATTCTACTTAGTAACGCTTATAATGCCGCCTATGCACTTTACTTTACTTACTATACTTTGACTATCCTTTTAAACTAAGTCCAATTAATTCAATACATACCCCAATAATATCTCCCGATGATGTATTAGTTTACCTGAAGTCTTTAAAGCAGTCTTTTAGTTATGGTCCTGACCAGATCCCCACTTGTTTTCTTATAAATTGTGCTGATTATCTCTATGAGCCGCACTGTGTTCTGTTTTGGGAAAAAATGGACAAAATCAAATATCTCCCGATCCAAACCAGATAGAGACACAAACTAAACGGCATTATGAAGCCCAAATACTGGTAAATACGGTAAAATTATCCAGATTCTTCAAAAACAGTTTATCGACCTTGAATTCAAAGGTCAAAGTTCAACAAAAAAAATTTATTTATAAAAGCAAATATCTAGGGATCGAAAATTAATAGAGACCTAAATGAAATAGTATTTTAAACTCCAAGTATTGTTGAACAGAGCCAAACTATTTCGATTCGTCAAAAACAAATTCCCTTTTGTGAATTCCAAGATAAATGGTCAACTAAAAAAATTTTTTTTTCTGATTTAAACATACCTAAATGTTTTTTTAAATCATTTTATGCGATATACATACCCAGCCAGCAAAATCATCGTAAACAAGCTCGTAATTGGATATTTTCTCGAAGAAAAACCGGATTAAAAATCGTTTATGATAGCCGTTTACGACTCTTTTCCGAACACTTTTTCGCTTTAAATTGTGCATCGCCTACGAACAGTCGTAAACGGATCGAAAAAGCATTCGTATGCGAATATTTTTACGGCCGTTTTTTAATTGTAAACGAGTCTCGTAAACGATTAATTTACGTTAGAAAAGCGTTTTTTTACACTTGTTTATCTACTGTTTTTGAATGCTAAAAGTAAAGGCAATTAATAAATTCAAATTATTGTAGCTATTTTATCGAATGGAATTATAATTAATAAATATTTATAGTGCCGGATCAAAGTATTG
>NW_016157427.1:288714-307985 GCF_001687245.7 Rhagoletis zephyria | reverse complement strand
GTGGCGCATCCCATAGGCGTGGATTATTTATCATCTATAACTTCGGAACCATAAGTCCCTCGAACTTGAAATTCAATATAAAAACATATCAATGGTAGGTGCTTATATGAGGGTATATATAAATGAGTTTGTGAAGGGGGCGTCGTACATCCCATTAGCGTGGAATTTTTTATCAGCCGTAACTTCGGAACCATAAGTCCCACGAACTTTAAATTTGGTATGCAGACATTTCAATGGTAGGGGCTTATGGGAGGGTATATATAAACGAGTTTATAAAAGGAGGCGTCGCACATCCCATAGGCGTGGAAAATTTGATCAGCTATAACTTTAAAGCCATAAGTCACATGAAATTTAAATTTGGTATGCAGACAAATCTATCGTAGGTGCTTATGTATATAGTGGGCGTGGCACATCCCGTAGGGGGAAATTTTTAATCAGCCATAAATTGGGAAGCATAAGTCACATGAACTTGAAATTTGGTATTCGTTCATAGGTATCAATGGGAGGTGTTCAGAGTAAAGTATATATAAATGAGTTTGTAAAAGGGGATATACATATATGTATTCATCTATTAGATAACTCGGATATTTAAAACTGTGTGTTTTTTTTAACCTTACCGTCTTTAGATTATTTTGAAATGGAAAGATTAAATCGTTTTTTAATCCCGCGATGCTGTTAAATGAAAAAGGTGCATTCATAATGAATAAAACTCCTTCCGAATTAAGCATTCTACCAGAAAAGTGTACCGTAGTGGACTAATTTTAATTTAGAAAGTTGATCGTTACCTTAATCCACCTAATATTAATAATGGAACAAGATTTCTAGTACAAGTGGTGATCAATATATATTAGCTGAAGCACGACAAAGCTAAAAGTATGGCTCATAAGGATGCCTTAATGTAAGCAAAGAAAATAGTTTGTATCCTTTAAATTATGCTGAACTGAATATTTGTACAGTGAAACCCGCTTAAGTACCCTTCCGCTTACGTGCCTAACCTGCTTAAGTAACCAAAATTATTGGGCAATGTGAATTTTTGAATGTAATCTGAAGAAAATCCCTATCTTAAGTACCTCCCCTACTCAAGTAGCACGCTGGTATATAATTTGGTGTAAATTTGTGAATTTTGGTACAATTAATCAGATTTATACCAACATTCGTAAATTTACACCAAGTTATACACCAGTGTGCTACTTGAGTAAGTACCTCAATTTTCGTACCCCATTTACCATTTTACCTATATTTTTCCCCTTTTAACTGCTCTTTTAAAATTCGTTAACATATTTACATATTTCGAATCTCAGTGGCAGCGTATTTTAATAGAAAACTCTTAAATAAATACGTATACTTCATTAAATGTTTATGTTTTATTCAAGGATCTACATATTTATGTAAGTGAACAAAAAGATGTAACTACATCAATAATTATGTTCGCTTAAGTACCCGCATCGAGGTACTTAAGCGGGTTCTTTTAAGTACCCAACCCGCCTAAGTACCTCAAAAAGCTGACATTTTTCGCGAGGTACTTAAGCGGGTTTTACTCTATTACTGTTTTATATTTTTATTTGTTTACCTCAAACGACGTCGGGTGCTCTGCTAGTAAATATATCACAGCGAACGGCAGTACGCGCGAGTGACGAAAGCAGCCAAAGTAGCATGCTGAAATGACTCGCTTATATATACACGAGATTTGGAAGTTTTTATCCAGACGTCCAATCGACATGTTTGAGACATCGTTGGAAAGGTCTTGCAGAGTGAGTCCAGAAAATGTATTCGAGCCTCATAAACGAATAGCCGGATTCTTAAAAATTTGGCTAAAGTGTTGCGAAACAAAAAACGTTTTTTTGCTTATGGCTTGAGCCATGTGGATACACCCAACATATTTAGTGTTATTCTATAGGCCAATTCCTTTCAAACAATACCTTATATATTAAGTTCCGGCTACTAGTTGGAAAGATATAGAGGTAAATGTGTTGCCCCTCTTTTACAAGCTTTTTTATACAGAACTTATCATAAGCACCTACCAAATATGTATATGACTGCATACCAAATTTCAACGAATATAGGATATGCCATGCCCCGTTTTACAAACTCAATTATATATACCCTCCTATAAACACCTAACATTGATATGTATGCATGCCAAATTTCAAGTTCGTGGGACTTATGGTTCCGAAGTATTCGCTGATAAAGGATTCCACGCCAATAAGATGTGCCACGCCCCCTTTTAGAAAGTCATTTATATATACCCTCATATAATCACCTACCATTGATATGTCTGCATACCAAATTTCAAGTTCGTGTCACTTGTGGTTCCGAAGTTATAACTGATAAAGGATTCCACGCCTATAGGATGTGCCCCGCCCCCTTTTACAAAGTCTGTATAAATGAATGATAAGCACCTACTATAGATATGTCTTCATACCAAATTTCAAGTTCGTGTGACTTATGGTTCCGAAGTTTTAGCTGATAAAAAATTTCACGTCGATGGGATGTGCCACGCCCCCTTTTACAAACTCGTTAATATATACCCTCGTATAATCACCTACCATTGATATGTCTGCATACCAAATTCCAAGTTCGTGTGACTTGTGGTTCCGAAGTTACAACTGATAAAGGATTCCACGCCTATAGGATGCGCCACGCCCCCTTTTACAAAGTCATTTATATATACCCTAATATAAGCACCTGCCATTGATATGTCTGCAAACCAAATTTCAAGTTAGGTGGGCTTATGGTTCCGAAGTTATGGCTGATACACAATTCCACGCCTATAAGATGTGCCACGCCTCCTTTTACAAACTCGTTTATATATACCCTCATATAAGCACCTGCCATTGATATGTCTGCATACCAAATTTCAAGTTAGGCGGGCTTATGGTTCCGAAGTTATGGCTGATAAACTATTCAACGCCTATGGGATGTGCCACGCCTCCTTTTACAAACTCTTTTATATATATCCTCGTATAATCACCTACCATCGGTATGTCTGCATACCAAATTTCAAGTTCGTGTGACTTGGGGTTCCGAAGTTACAACTAATAAAAGATTTCACGCCTATAGGATGTGCCACGCCCCCTTTTACAAAGTCATTTATATACCCCCATATAAGCACCTGCCATTGATATGTCTGCATACCAAATTTCAAGTTAGGTGGGCTTATGGTTCCGAAGTTATGGCTGATAAACAATTCAACGCCTATGGGATGTTCCACGCCTCCTTTTACAAACTCGTTTATATATACCCTCGTATAATCACCTACCATTGATATGTCTGCATACCAAATTCCAAGTTCGTGTGACTTGTGGTTCCGAAGTTACAACTGATAAAGGATTCCACGCCTATAGGATGCGCCACGCCCCCTTTTACAAAGTCATTTATATATACCCTAATATAAGCACCTGCCATTGATATGTCTGCAAACCAAATTTCAAGTTAGGTGGGCTTATGGTTCCGAAGTTATGGCTGATACACAATTCCACGCCTATAAGATGTGCCACGCCTCCTTTTACAAACTCGTTTATATATACCCTCATATAAGCACCTGCCATTGATATGTCTGCATACCAAATTTCAAGTTCGTGTGACTTAGGGTTCCGAAGTTATAGCTGATAAAAAATTCCACGCCGATGGGATGTGCCACGCTCCTTTTTGCAAACTCGTTTATATATACCTTCCTATAAGCACCTACCGTTGATATGTCTGCATACCAAATTTCAGGTTAATGTGACTTATGGTCTGGAAGTTATGGCTGATTAAAAATTTCACGCCTATAGGATGTGCCACGCCCCCTTTTACAAAGTCATTTATATACCCCCATATAAGCACCTGCCATTGATATGTCTGCATACCAAATTTCAAGTTCGTGTGACTTGGGGTTCCGAAGTTACAACTAATAAAAGATTTCACGCCTATAGGATGTGCCACGCCCCCTTTTACAAAGTCATTTATATATACCCTCGTATAATCACCTACCATTGATATGTCTGCATACGAAATTTCAAGTTCGTGTGACTTGGGGTTCCGAAGTTACAACTAATAAAAGATTTCACGCCTATAGGATGTGCTACGCCCCCTTTTACAAAGTCATTTATATATACCCTCGTATAATCACCTACCATTGATATGTCTGCATACGAAATTTCAAGTTCGTGTGACTTTTGGTTCCGAAGTTATAACTGATAAAGGATTCCACGCCTATAGGATGTGCTACGCCCCCTTTTACAAACTCGTTCTTATATGCCCTCATATAAGCACCTACAATTGAAATGTCTGCATACCAAATTTCAAGTTCGTGCGCCTTATGGTTCCGAAGTTGGAGCTGATAAAAAATTCCACGCCTATGGGATGTACCACGCCCCCTTTTACAAACTCGTTCTTATATGCCCTCATATAAGCACCTACAATTGAAATGTCTGCATACCAAATTTCAAGTTCGTGTGACTTAGGGTTCCGAAGTTATAGCTGATAAAAAATTCCACGCCTATGGGATGTACCACGCCCCCTTTTACAAACTCGTTCTTATATGCCCTCATATAAGCACCTACAATTGAAATGTCTGCATACCAAATTTCAGGGTAATGTGACTTATGGTCTGGAAGTTATGGCTGATTAAAAATTTCACGCCTATTAGAGGTGCCACGCCCCCTTGTCGGATTCCAATTTTTTTCACCCTATTATAGGCCCAGGTGTCATGGCAATACTCTGTCAAAATTTTGTTCGATTCTGTCCGTCTGATAAGACTGCAACCTGGCACATACATACATACATACTTCCTCAAATATATAGTAGATATACTTAACTAACATTAAACAATTGAATCCTTTCAATAATCAAAACTGCATTTTTAAAACGTATTCCGCGAACGCTATGTAATTTAGGCAGCAAAAAATGTGTAAATACAGTATTATGGAAAAAAGCGCAGTATCCTTTTTTGGAATCCAAAAAAAGTATTATATGTACTGCTAAAGACAGTATAGATACGACCATCATTGGCAATGTATGTATTTACCTATTATTATGTATTTCATTTATGATTTCGTAGCTTAAGTCAAGAGCGGGATGGTATGCATCCTCTGGCGAAACTAGGGGATCACACCGATTTATAGAGGCCTTCGGAACATCATCAACGTAAACGAGATCCAAGACCTTTCCAAACTTATTTGGACATATATTTATTTGTTTAAGGCAAAGTTCAGCCATTTCCTCCAGAAATACATTAGGGGTATTCACGATCCGCTGCATACTGTCTAGCATGGTGCATAGATAGCATAAATAGCGTGATTGTTGTTGTTTCACGTGTTCAAACAACAACAAATATAAGCCAATCATGCTATTTAAGCTATCTATGCACCATGCTAGACAGTATGCACCGGATCGTGAATACCCCTAATGTAACTATCTCTAGATGAATCTGGTACAACATCGGTGCCAATAATGTTCCATGAAATGTGTGGCAGATTTAAATCGCCCAAAACAATCATAGAATCGTATGCCGTATGCATTGCATTTACGAGTTGCATATACTGATACGGCAGAATTAGGAGGGATGTAGCAAAGAGCTAAATATATATAAATCTTTCCAGCCTGTACACGTATACATTTAAATTCGGTATAATCAATGACAGGAACACTAACTTCTACGGATGGTATCGATGAATGTACGGCAAAAAGAACACCACCTCGCGGTCACTCCTGTATATTTGATCAAATAAAACACCTCTTTGAGGTAAAATTTTCGTGTGACGAAAGCTGAACTAGAAACACAAAATTTATGATATCAATTTCGTGACGAAAATTATACGCACTTTTTAACTTCCTTTGAAATGTACGGCAAATCTTTTTTATTCATACGAATCATTGCAAAAGTTCTGTCTTTTATTTTGTGTTTCTAGCAGTAAATGGAATCAAACAAAACACCTCTTTGAGGTAAAATTTCCGAGTGACAGAAGCTGAACTAGAAACACAAAATTTAGGATATCAATTTCGTGACGAAAATTATACGCATTTTTTCACTGCCTGGAAACGTACGGAAAATCTTTTTTTTTTATTCATACGAATCGTTGCAAAGAGGTGTTTTATTTGATATCAATTATTTTGGGATAGCAAATTTAAAATCGACGGAAATACAAACAATAAACTAAATGTTTTATTTTTCTCAAATAAATTGCTAAAAATATTCTCTAAATCTAAATTATGTATTCAAATCGATCATTGAAACACATAATTTTTCAAATACGGAATAAAGCGAAAAAGGATGATCATATCCTTTGTATTCGAAAAACCTAAAATTAAAAGAAAATTATGAGAAATGATAAAAACTTATCAACTTGGTACCAACTTTGGATACAATTGACAACTATATTCGTCTGATTGTCTAGTAGTTTATTTTTGTTAACATTTATACCGGGTGTGTGGCGGACACATGGGCTGTTTTTAAGAAGTTTTACTTCTATCACGTGTACGATGTTGCACTCGTGCTATTAAACTAATGCTTTTTTCTCAAGTAATTTTGCTCAGTGAACGGTTAAAAGTTTCGGTTTTAATTTTAAACTTTTTGGACTACATACATATCTGACCAAACTAAATTCAGTTTCAAATACAAACCTTCCAAGATTAAAAAAAGAGAGCACCTATGTTGGGTTTAGAATTTTCACAGTTCGGTTTAAATTTTTAACCCAAACATTTTCATAATTTAGAATATAAAAAAAGATCTTAAATTTCATGCTCCGTCTGATGGGGATTGAACCCGGACAGCCTTGGTAGCAACCAATTGTATCAAGCATCTTTGCACACTCAGCTACACCCACGCATGTGAATGTGCTTTCATATGTTGAGTTTGAATCAACACCACATTTCGCTGTGTGCAAACATATGTATTCTATTTCGGTTTAGATTTTAAACCAAATTTTCTATATATGAAACCTAGAAACTAGAATTAAAACATTTTGGTTTGAGTTTTAAACCACGAACTTTTTCGACTAAAATTTAAACCAGAACATATTAAAAATTGCTTAAAACTATTGACTGGTTTAAAAAGTAGACTATAAAAAATTAAAAAAGGCAGCAGTCCCAGGGCAGTTTAAAAGTTAAACCCAAAATTTTGACCGTGTGGCAATTTACATATGTATATACATAAGTAGTAGCGGAACATTGGGTGAACTAAATGCATTCATACATATATATTTATGTACAACAAGCTAATATTGTACGCGTCTTTCCAGGTAGGAACACATGTAGCATAGTTAAATACTGTGTACATAACTACAATTACAACGTTGAAAATGTTACAATTTCAGCATATGACTGAAAAAAAACTCCAAAATACACACAAATTGTGGTTTCCAAGACATGTACGAAGTGATTAGCACAGCTGCATCCTTCAACTTGTCAACTCGCGGGAAATTCCCCGATTTGCAGGGAATTTCGGTTTAAGTGGCAATCGGGGAATGGGCAATTTTTTTCGCGGAACTGGGTATATTATAATTACATCTTAAAGCAACCAAATTAGACGAGTATGTTAATTTTTAACCATTTGACCCTTTTTGGAGCGACATTTTTTCAATTTGAATAGCAATATCTCCGCAACAAGAGTTTTCCCAGATATAAGCTACATACCAGATGAAAGCTAAGGTTTTGGGCCAGACTTGTGGAAACATAGAATAAAATCGACTGACCAGTTTTTGAGAAAATGCCCGAAATCTCTATTTTCAGCAGCCCGATTTTTAGTTTTCAGGCGATAACGTTATGGCGTATTTATATTTTATAAACACAAAAGATAGCGTTAGATAGCTTGTTTGAAGACCCTTCTACTGATATCCACATCAATGACATGGACTGAGTAGTGCGGCCTCAGTGGTAGTTTAAAAAATTGCCTTTTTTCGAATTTCAGGCAGCAGCCACGCCCACACAGGCATACGAATCAAAACATCCTGGAACAAAACCTTCTTAGTTTTTTGTGTACTTTAATTCCTGAAAGTTTGAAAAAAATTAAATGATGGTACGTACAGACGCCACATACATACCAAAGCATCTCGTAGTGGAGACACGAACCAAAACACATTTACCTCTATATCTTTCCAACTAGTGGCCGGAACATAATATATAAGGTATCGCTTGAAAGGTATTGGCCTATAGAATAACACTAAATATGTTGGGTGTGCCCACATGCCCCCTTAAACCGGCAAAAGCAAAAAAACTTTTTTTGTTTCGCAACACTTTAGCCTAATTTTTAAGAATCCGGTTAAACGTTTACGAAGCTTGAATATATTTTCTGGACACACTCTGCAATACCTTTCCAACGATATATCAAACATGTCGATTGGACGTCTGGGTAAAAACTTCCAAATCTCGTGTATATACATATAAGCGAGTCATTTCAGCATGCTACTGTGGCTGTTTTCGTCACTCGCGCGCACTGCCGTTCGCTGTGATTTTGCAACGTTCCGTAAGTAGTAGCGGCACATTGGGTAAATCTTTCAACTTGTCAACTCGCGGAAAATTTCCCGATTTGCAGGGAATTTCGGTTTAAGTGGCAATCGGGGAAAGGGAAATGTTTTGCGGGGAACTGGGTATGTTATTTTTATATCTTAAAGTAACCAAATTAGACGGATATGTAAATTTTTAACCATTTGACCCTTTTTGGAGCGACATTTTTTCAATTTGAATCGCAATATCTCCACAACAAGAGTTTTCCCAGAAATAAGCTATATACCAGATGAAAGCTAAGGTTTTGGGCTTGATTTGTGGAAACCTAGAATAAAATCGACTGACCAGTTTTCGAGAAAATGCCCGAAATGTATATTTTCAGCAGCCCGATTTTTAGTTTTAAGGCGAAAACGTTATGACATATTTATGNACAACAAGAGTTTTCCCAGAAATAAGCTATATACCAGATGAAAGCTAAGGTTTTGGGCTTGATTTGTGGAAACCTAGAATAAAATCGACTGACCAGTTTTCGAGAAAATGCCCGAAATGTATATTTTCAGCAGCCCGATTTTTAGTTTTAAGGCGAAAACGTTATGACATATTTATGTTTAATAAACACAAAAGATAGCGTTAGATAGCTTGTTTGAAGGCCCTTCTACTAATATCCACATCAATGACACTGACTTAGTAGTGCGGCCTCAGTGGTAGTTTAAAAAATTGCCTTTTTTCGAATTTCAGGCAGCAGCCACGCACACAAACACATACGAATCAAGACATCGTGAAACAAAACCTTCTTAGTTTTTTTTTGTACTTGAATCCCTGAAAGTTTGAACAAAATTAAATGAAGGTACGTACAGACGCCACTTACATACCAAAGCATCTCGTAGTGGAGACACGAACCAAAACACATTTACCTCTATATCTTTCCAACTAGCAGCCGGAACTTTATGTATCCTTATACATATATCGTTTAAAAGGTATTGGCCTGTAGAATATTACTAAATATGTTGGGTGTACCCACATGCCCTCTTAAATCGGCAAAAGCCAAAAAACGTTTTTGGTTTCGCAACACTTTAGCCTAATTGTTAAGAATCAGGTTAATCGTTTATGAACCATTGAATACATTTTCTGGACACACTCTGCAAGACCTTTCCAACGATATCTCAAACATGTCGATTGGACGTCTGGATAAAAACTTCCAAATCTTGTGTATATATAAGCGAGTCATTTCAGCATGCTACTGTAGCTGCTTTCGTCACTCGCGCGCACTGCCGTGCGCTGTGATATTCATTTGGAAGAATTTCGGAATTAAAAATATTAGGTTTGAGCCATGTTTCGGTCAAGGAAATAATATTATAATTGCAGTCAAAACCTTTTAAATATAAGTCAGTTAATTTGGTATTCAAACCTCTAACGTATTGATAGTAAATACTTAGATTAGACTTGCGAGCTAGTTTTTTGGATCAGATTTAAGGTTAGAAATTTTAGCTACGTTGTTATTACTTTTATTAGGTTTATACTCAAACTCACGAACAAACGCCCCGGTCGGCCAAAATGAACTACATATTTAGTAGTGAATCAAAATCTTCGGCACCTATGTACATCAATTTTAAAAGATGAAATATCGCGATCGCATTTAAAATTAAATTTACGAATAAATACATGTTTAGTTCTAATTTTAGTCGAAATGTATGACTTTATATCGTCCGAAGAAGTGTCTTTAGCAAATCTAGAGACAAATATTGACCTTCTTGGAGGAATTACAGCCAACTTTTTGGTAAAGATGTCTGATATGCCGGATTCCGAATTATTCGGAGGAACTAAGTTAGACAGTGCAGCTTCAGATGTTGATGGCAACACTGTTAAACCAACGGTTTGATTATTTTTAGATGTAGGCCTATTGGATATGGCTTTAGATAGCGGAGGCTCCAATTCCTGAGGGCATGGAGAAGAAAGATTAATAAGTTCCAAGGACTGGGATAGAGAATTTTTCTGACTAGATTCAGTGCCTATCATTTTAGGTGTAGTAATAAGACGCCTACCTTTATTTTCTCGGCTATCCTCAGAGTGTGGAGGATTGTCGAGACATGTGAAAGACCTAAAAATTTTCGTTATTTTAAATAATGAATCAAAACTCATTTTTAACACATTGAACCACCTTTTACTTTTATTTCTATTGTCAAGGATTGTGAGTTAGTTGAATCATGTTTACTATTTTATCAAGAATACTAGCCCATTCCCTCTGGTTTCGCGGCCCCTGATAAGATTTTTTGCGTTGGCCAATGCAAGAATAGCGTTGAAAACCAAATATGGGTAAAGGTAAAATTCTTAATTTAGGTTGAACAAAAAAAGAACAGAACCCTTCTCACACATATTTCTGCCAAAAATAATAACGCTCTGATGCTATATGCAAGGTAAAATCCCTTTCAATATCATGAGCTTTACCGATGGTCTTTTTTCCACTTGTGAGATCTTTTCTAAGCGTGCGTAATCTTCTTCTATGATCTTGCAACTACAACATTGGTCCGATGCGTCAACCTCTAGTCTTATGTCATGTAGGCCAACACAAGACCTTATAAGGAAGCTGAAGAGAACAGATGTGCGTTTTCTATTATAAAAGAGCCAAAAATCCTCGATGTAAAATTTGGCCATTGATATACCAACAGTGGTCTTTCTTGGAAGGATGTGGTCGAAACTTTCCTTGCTGACTCGCCACTTTTAAAATATCCAAGCTGGTTTCCTTGAGTCTTACTGCTGCAGCAATGGCCGCCCGAGCAATTTCATCAAGCGGAGGTAGATGCAAGGTCACATTTAGGGTGTATGACGACGTGAGACATCGTAAATTCGTATAATATAAACATAAAAAACAAAGTAGTCCAGACATATGGGGGTTCTAATGATTTCGACAGCAGCACCATTATGAATTGCAACCTGATTGTACAATAAATAGGGATTTTCTAAATAACTCAACTGCAGCGCCACCTAGCGCGTCCATTTTTCGCATAAGTATTTCTCATCATGCAGGAAAAATACATTTTGAATTTGAACGCAATCGGTTCATAAATACGGCTTTTATAAATAACTCGGCTCCATCGCCACCAAGGAGTTTTCTAGTAGCCTTTAATAGGATTTAATGCGCAGGGAATAACCTACGAAAATTTGTCTTAAATCTATCCAGGGGTTTGAGTTAAATCGCAACAACGAAAACGGTTATCATTTTATACATAAATATATGCACATATCTATATACATAAATTACTTGTTTTATTATATTTTTATTTTATAAAATAATTTATCCGTCATTCGAATAATTTTTTTTTAATAAACAAAATTATTTATTATCTACGAATAACAAGAAAAACAATTTATTCATTTGTTATTCGTCATTCGAATAAATTTTGCCCAACTCTGAGCGTAAACAGCTTTATAAAACACAAAATTGAAACAGATCACAAAAAACACAGTTTCACAGCTTTGGCGTTTGCGTTATGACGTGTAACTTTGGGTAACTTTTGTACGTCAAAGAATTATAAAATTGCAACCATAAAACAGATCTAATAATATATTACAATTGAAGGGGTTAGAATCATAAGGGTATAAGTGACATTTTTTGAAAACATAATAAATATAGTGTTTATTTGGTGACAAAGAGTAACATCCATTTAAATTGGATAATTAACCTGCATTCATTTAGGTAAGAATCATTTCAAATGCATTTACTCAGAATTTACAATAAGTAATCAACTTTTACCTTAATTATAAAAAAATTTCAGACCTACTTAGATCCTTTTGATTCTAACCCCTTCAATTCTAACACTACTATTATTCTATATTAAAATATATATAACTATAAATGAGGCATTATTTTTCATATCGAACACCAAATTTGGTTTCACAATTTCGATTGGCTTCACATTTTTTATTTTATTTTTATTATATATGTATGATCTATTAAAGTTTGGATTTTTCGTGATTCTGACGAATTATGAATTTCAGTTCCATAGTCTTAAGTTTGTTCGATTTGTAATTAGCTTTTTAAACTGTTATAAAATAAAGACATTTATATTTCTTTGGTTAAAAACAGAAATTTATTTTTATTTCTAGTATCCGTACTAAAGCAAGACTACAAAACTAGTTTTTTATCATATTTAAATTAATGGTAATAATATCCCGAAATATCCCGGGAATACCAATTTAAGATACCGAAATCGCGGGATTTACAAAATGGTCCGGGCTTTGATGCCTTAGTTGGAGCATGTCCACTTGGCATAAGAACCCTCAAGCACTCTTTAGCGTATTGTAAACACTAGTAAAAAATGATTGCAAAATGGTGTACCTAGTAAGCATAAATTGAGAAAACTCTCATTTCGTTAGATTGTCTATCCTTTTGACATTCCAATTTTCTGCAGGGTGTGTATTCATTAATCATATTCATATACATAGATATGCATACATATTAAGTAGCACCCACACATGTAAGTAAATATTGTAACATTCAATATTTTATCCCGCTTGTCACCCCATATCACTATTGTAAGAAAAAATATGTTCCCTCAATAGATTGCCATAGCTCTTATGAATAAAACATATTATTGACGAGGCAAAAAATGAGACCCACCCTAATGCACATACATATGTACAGTAAAGTTCCCTCCCTTGTCGGTGGTACTGGAAAATGTCCTCATACATAGCATAGGGTAGCTTTGCTAAGTTAGGGTTTGCACCGGACAATACTGTCATGGCAATAGCAATACATGCACACTTTTTCACTAATACATGCATACTTTTCCATGCATGCATTTTCGACAACTAATACGTATATCTTCATTGTCTTGACAGCATTGTCCACTGTAAACGCACCGTTACACTAGATATTTTGGTAGCATTTGCTACATGATTTTTCTGTAGGTTTGTTATAGCGTCACGCTTGACAGGACATTGCAGAACCGCGAACGTAAAGAAACATGCATTCATACGTAAAATTTAATCATTTTCGGCACTTGTATTTTTGTACATATGTAAATATATGTGTATGCATGTAAACACAAGTGCACGCGACTCAAATCCATACAGGTGCGTATTTGGAATGGGTGTATTCAGCTCCGCGGGTTGTAGCACAACTATCAGTGTTGCCAACTTTTGATTTTCAAAAAGCACCAAAAACTTCGAAAAAAAGAGTTTTACCACACTAAAAGCACCAAATGGTTTTGAATCAATGGATGCTTTTTTCATAACAGTTTGTATGTATTTAACAAAAACAAAAAATTAACAATATTTACAAGAATGCATACATAAATCAACACACACAACTTTTTCGCTCCTAACGATTGAAAAGCCACATGCTATAATGACTCATGCTTACGACGTAATACCGAAGTACTGCACATTAAAACAGATATATCCCAAGAAAGAAAAATCGAATCCCAACAAACGAAAATCATGCCCTAAGTAGAAATAAGCAAACAAATTTATGTTTTCATTATATAACCTCAAATATCGCGGGTCTCCATCGCCAAAAACCGCGATTATGGCATTTTGAGGTTAGGATATCTCAAAATTCTAGTGTTACAGCGGCCAGATTTGGATTCAGCATCAAGAAACGATGTGTTTTACTCAGGTGGTACAAAAATAAAAATTTTTACAAATAATTAGAGAAGAAAAAAATACTTAACTTACTCGCATATCTACTAGCATTTTCAACGCGAATAGAATTGAACAAGGTGGGTTAGCAAGTTCAGCTTTTTATCAATCATGGTTGTATGTAAGTGCATTTAAATTTGTAGATTTTTGTAAATTCAGTGCTGCCACAGCTTTAAATATTTAAAAATTATTTCAGGTTTTAACTATATCGGAGTAATTTTAGTTCAGAAAAAAGCACTAAAAAAGACACTAGGCACTAAGTAATTTTTTTTTGGCGTTTTAATTTTCAAAAAGCACTAAATCTAGTGCTTAAAGCACCAAGTTGGCAACTATGACAACTATGTAGTTTCATACTCAGTGAAGGAGAGGACTCTTTAAAGGTTACATCTCGTTGTAAAAGTTCCGATTATGATTTTTTTATGGAAAGGAAAACAACACGCTTTATTAACTTGATACATGGCCAATCCTCAATTAGTTCGAACTTTCGCATGACTCGCCAGTTTTTCTTTGGACTCATAATTATCGTTGGTTTATTAACACAAATCAGGTTACTTATATTGTGTAGATTATGTAAATGCAAAAAAAGGACCACCGTTCATATTTTCTACCAAATATGCATATAATTCAGAAATAAAATTGGGTAATTTTCATAAATAAATGTGTGCCTCTCATATTTTTTTACGTTGCAAAAATTGGTGCCTTGATTGGTCATGTTTGAGTTTCTAATTAACTGGTAGTATTTGGAGAAGAGAAACGAATGCACCCCGTTAGAAGTATGTGCTTGCAATAGAAAAAAAGTTATGAAGAGTCAAATTGGCGTGACTCTTTGACTTTTTTTTAAATTCTGGTGCGTACCTAAACCTGCTATCGGACATCTTTTATAGTGTTCTAGAGCATAAGAGGAATTAATCTTGACATGGCAGACCAGGGTGTCCAGATTGTTTAAAAAAAAGTGCAATTTCTGAAAAAAAATTGCCAAAAATCGCCATTTTTTTAAATAAAATTTATGAAATGCATTTAACAAATCTTTTATTTTAAAAATGAGATCTTGTTATAATATAGTTTTTAAAAGCAAAAACGAATATAGTACCTTCATAGGGTAATAATAAATAACACAAAACACTTAAATATTAGTGATGCACAAACAATTTTCTTTAAAAATACGCATACTTTTTAAAAATATTTGTTTCAACACATTTTGCAATAGGACTGCGCAATTATTAAATTTATTATAACTCATATTAATTGATGAATCGCACTATCCGCCTTTAAAAGCTCGGCGCTAAAAATTAAATAAAAACCTATAATAAGGCGAGATCAGCTTTTTCCACAATTTCTTCAAAATCACCTATAGTGTCTGAATGATTTACATTTCTGTTGTTGTCATATATTGAGTTTTATGTCAACAGCAATATACCCGGGTACGTTTTGCGTTTTAAAATTGCTATATCTTGGAAACTATAAATCGGATTAACTTTAAACAAAAGTATTCTACATTATACTCCCAAGTCTGAGTGGGATTGGACAACCTGGACCAGAGATCTGACCATTTTTCGGTTTTTACCCCCTACATCAACAGCTGCATACCCGGGTATATATGTGAAAACGCATGCAAATATATTCCTAATATAGTACAAGAATTTAATGATAATATAATATTATAATACATGTAAAATATAAAAAAAAAAATATTAATAAATTGGAAATTATAAACTTCTTAGTAAGATCTATTGCATTGCGGAAAATTAGTAGAATGTTTTGCACAAACGAGTTTTTTACACAATATGCAGTATTTTTTGTTGGGTGTCGTTTGAGCATATATATAACAATTAACTTTTGTTTTTATTCTGCCCGTACTGTCACGTTATTCATCGCCCCCTAGTGCTTATTCGACTATTAGTAGTTCCTACTTTTATATCAGCGTTCGCCAGGTGCTCACTAAGTTGAAGAAGGAACATCATACGTCGATTTCAAGAAGCCTTCTGGTGTGGGTTGTCTCAACGTAACTTATGCACATACGTAGCAAAGGCAGCCACATTCAGAATATTATAAAATAATGGTAAAGGACATCTATTCGTTCGCCGCTTGATTGAATATTCTGCTAATCATTTAACCATGTTATTAACGTCCCCTTTGATTTTCTTGTGATCTAATATCAAAAGTGATTTTTCCTTAAGACCTCTTACTTCGGTTTTGTAATGCAGGATCACAACTGATTTAGTTTTCTTTGGCATGAGCTCGTCCATTGTTTGCAGCCTGAGTATGTTGTGGTTTCGAAACTGGCAGTTTGTGGTGGTACAGCAGACACCAAGTTGTTCCATCTTTGTCAGAATAGTTTCCCCGGTCTCACCTGGTCTGTCGTCCTTTTCTCATCTTCAATTTCGGCTTCCGAATCGTATTCTGGTGACTGGATTTCTTCTAAATCGGAGTCATCTGGAGTTACATAATCTTCGTTATCCTCCACAATCTCTTCTGATACCAAAGGCTCTCCGTCACTATTTTCCTCGCCTAAATCTTCTTACATCTGGCGAAAGTATTCTTGCTGTTCCTCAGGATCAAGTGCACTAAGCTGTCGTGGAGTGAGTCATTCACCATCTTCCATTTATACTTTTGTAAATTTGGTTTCGTTCGGAAACACTTGGCAATAAAAACCCATATCTCTTCAGTCTCCAAGTTCGCACTACATAAACTCAAGTAAATATCAGAGTATAAGTACTTTTTGCCTGCGGTTTCTTTAGGTTTGTGCAAGCTTTGAACTAAATGATGTAACAAAAAACATCACAAGAATTATTTGCGTCTACTTGAAAAACCCTTTTCTCATTATTCATACAGTAAAATAACATATTTCTCAAATCTTGTTTTACATACTTAAAATAAACATGTATATTTTTTTAAATAACAATAAATTCTTAGCCAGATTAAAATAAATGTGTTAGATATTCACATGTTCGTCATAACGCAATGCCATTTCCCATACAAATGTATGTGCATACCCGGGTATTCTGCTGTTGACGTACGTATAATATTTCTGCTGTTGACATAAAGGTTACGCCACCCTCCAGTACTGCTGGAGTCAATCGCTACTTTTGAACCGCTACCGCACCGACTCCTATGTAAGTAGCTACTCTATTATCCCGTGGTAGTGCACAAGGTAGTGCAGAATCGAACCACTCGGAAACAGAATAGCGAAAAGCTACGAAAGAGGGCGCCCATAAATCACGCAAGTGACTACTTTAGTAACTCCCGGTAGTGCAGAGAGAGCCGATGGTGACCACCGCCTAGGACATTGCCTTGTAAAAGTTATCGCTGAAATACACTGCAAGTAGTCGGTCGGTAATTGACGGAGTTTATCAGGTAGCTACCGATTCATCAATCCTGTAGTCGCTCCCCCGTACTGCAGGGCAGTGTCGGTCACACTTACACATTCATATTTTGCGCATATGTTGAGAGCACAAAAGCTCATCGATACACCCAAAAAAAATCTGCAAAACTTAATAAGGTTTTATTTTTACTTAGCAGAACTTTAATTAAGTTTAAAGTATTTTTGTTCTGTGTGTAAGTGAAACAAAACCAACATATACATATATGCGGGCAAAGAATTAGGGATGTTTCGAATGTCACATTTTTCACATTCGCGAATGCGAATTCGAATTTTCGGAATACAAATGTGCGAATTCGAATGCGAATGTAGGCAAAATATTAAAAAAAAACTATAATCAACTTAAGTCATCGTTTTTATTAGTTAAAAATTTTGTAATTTATCAGAATATTGAACGAGTGCTTAACCTATACAGTGTTTTAATCTAGTAGTCAAACCACAAAAGGGGCATATTGTATTTCAAAAAAAAAAGTAATTTCGCTGCCTTTTCTCCCATAAGGCGATTTCTTAGACGCTCGTATATAAGGCCGGCTGCCCTGAACAATTCCTTACTTTGAACGCTGGCGGGTGGAGCGCTCACATATTTGCGGGCCAGATCTGAAAATTTGTCGTATTTTAGTTTAGTTTTCCAGCAATCGAGAGGATTTTCACCGAGATAAGCTCGTTTTCCTTTAAGAGAGGCCTTCAATTGAGCTTTAATTTCACATTTATTAATATATCCAGATTCTACATCCGAGCCTTCCCTTTAGCTGGAGGAATATAAAATTATTTCTTGGATACTTGTAAGACGTTTAGCAGTACTTGTTGAAGGCCCATCAAATTGCTTGATATACTACTTAACCGTTTAGCGCCTGAAGCTAAAAGCCGGTTATTGTCCGCACCCTAGTTAGACAGACTTAGAGCCTTTTAAACAATATTAGAGTGAACTCTCTGCCCATGTACACATTCCCATTCGCACAACATTCGTATCATTTTATGCGAATGCGAACGTGTGCAATGATGCGAATCATTCGCATAACGAATGCGAATGCAAATATTCGCAACATCCTTGCAAAGAATGGTCTCGTGGTTTGCTTTGCTTAATTTAAACAAAAACAACCCCCACATGCACACACCACACAATTGCTTAGCCACTGCTCCAGCAGCGCACAACCTGCTGGCCACAATATAACCAGTAAACAACCTTCGGTGAATTTGGCGACTGCCTTCCTCGGGGATGAATATGCTAGAGATGAAATTATTGGTACACACGCCTTCCAAGCACGCAGGGTTGCTTTTAATAAACAAAAAATAATTAACTCCAAATAGTTTCAACAAGTATAGTGTAAAACGAAATTTATTGAATAATTCAACATAAAATGGTATACATAAATGACGCATTTTCTAAACGATTTAAATTAAACGCATTTGAGAATTGATAGAAAAGTACTACGGATTGTAAATTTTTGTTAACTCCGAGGTGAATGAAAATTTTCAACCCAGCCTGATGGTTTGAGTTTATTACTAAGGCGTCTAATAAATTCATGGCTTATAGTTCTAGAAGAATAAATGTCAGTAAAGACAAGTCTTTTTTGTATAATTTCTGATTTTAATTGCTCAACTTCTTTTGAAACAGAGCAACTGTCAAAAATTTCCAGCAGTAAAAAGTTACGAATTGGCACAGCAGAAATGTAAATTTTTCTCGCCATAATAAAAAGTTTTTTCAACATGGAACTTTTCTACTAATTGACATGAAATTACTATCCCAACGCTCGGAGCGCTGCCACTGAGGGCCTTTGCCAACTGATTAAAAAGAGAAAATTTGGAAAGACCAAACAAAAATTTTGAG
>NW_016157427.1:267766-283437 GCF_001687245.7 Rhagoletis zephyria | reverse complement strand
TTCTCGCTAGCTTCGAGGCTAAAATTATTTTGCACGCCTCATTTATGGCAAAGACCTCTGCCTGAAAAACACTGGCCGAATTAGGTAAATCCCGCCCCTGCTCCACAATCCATTTTGGAACCGTCCGTAAAAATGGATACTTCGAAGCGTTCAGTAAAAATAGGATCCTTCCACTCCTTTCTTGATGGAAAAATCGTGCCGAAGTTTTTCTTGAAGAGAAGCGAAGGACAAATGTAGTCAGTTTTTTCGCGAATGCTTGGGTTGTTGAAAGAATACAGGATACGTCCATGCCCGTACGTACGTTCTTTCCACAATCCAAGTTCCCTCAACCTGAGCGCACTCTGTGAAGCACTTTCCTTGATAAAGAGATCAATCGGTGGCAGATGACAGATGACATTCAATGCTTCCGTTGGACATGACCTGATCGCCCCAGTACTCGCAATCCAGGCTGACCTTTGTACCCTGCCTAACATTGTGCGTATGTAGTTCATCTCTACGGCTTTCCACCAAACCAGCGAACCGNTCGCAATGCAGGCTGACCTTTGTACCCTGCCTAACATTGTGCGTATGTAGTTCATCTCTACGGCTTTCCACCAAACCAGCGAACCGTATGCAATAATTGGGCGAATCACCGCCTTGTACATCCATAGCATAAGATCAGGTCGTAGGCCCCACCTCTTACCCAGCATTTTCTTACAGGAATACAGAGCACCATAGGCCTTTTTTACTCGGTGCTCTGTATTCATTTTCCAGTTTAATTTCGGTGTGAGAATGACTCCCAAATACTTAGCGTAAGGGGAAAGAGAGAGAGTAAGCCCGTTCAAGGAAGGTAGGTTAAAATTAGGAATCTTTTTTCTTGTAGTGAATAATAGTAATTCGGTCTTCGAGGGACTAACGTTGAGCCCGCAGCCATTTTCCCAAGAACCCAATTCCCCCAGTGCTCTTCGAAGCATTTCGCTTATCACATTTATGCACAATCCGGATACCATAATCACTACATCGTCTGCATACGCAACAACTTTGACCCCTTCCCTATTGAGTCTTAGAAGAATGTTGTNTCTTCGAGGGATTAACGTTGAGCCCGCAGCCATTTGCCCAAGAACCCAATTCCCCCAGTGCTCTTTGAAGCATTTCGCTTATCACATTTATGCACAATCCGGATACCATAATCACTACATCGTCTGCATACGCAACAACTTTGACCCCTTCCCTATTGAGTCTTAGAAGAATGTTGTTTAGTACGCAAAGCCACATCAGCGGCGACAGTACCCCGCCTTGCGGAGTCCCCCGCTTTGGATGACTGATGACTACGCTGGTGCCTAGCTTTCGTTTACAATCCTTGTACGAAGAATGGTAGATATCCAGTTTACCAGGAAGTTCTCAATCCCCAGGTTTCTGAGTGATTGCTCTATCGCCTCCAGACTAACGTTGTTGAACGCCCCTTCTATGTCCAGGAAGGCCGCCAACGTATATTGTTTATTTTCCAGCGGTGATTCTACCTTGTGTATGACCTCATGGGGCGCAGATTGTGTGGAGCGCCCTTTTAGGTAAGCATGCTGTGCAGTAGACAATTCTCCATTGCCTAGTTTCGAACTGAGACCTGATTTAGGTCACAGCCTGGAAAATGGGTACGAAGAAGGAGTTCTAATGTCTCCTTAGAGCTATTGGTCCATCCTCCATCTTCCTTTTTTAGGAAGGAAGGATTGCTGTGTTCCTTGGATAGGATCCTCCCCATTCTGGCGGATTCTTTCGTTGATTCTATAGAAGAGCAGAAATCCCTCCAGGATTCCTGTTTTGCTTTGCGAATTGCCTTTTTGTAAATTCTCAAGCTATCTCTATAGGTCTGCCAGTTACCCGTGGAATAGCTTAAGTTGACGGTTTTGCGAGACTCTTTCCTAAGTTCCGAGATCTCCTCTCCCCACCATGGAGGATATTTGTTCCGCCCGAAGCTTACGGGACAGGAGACTTTAAAGGCCGATCCCATAGCCTTTACGAATTTGTTGCACTTGGTTTCTATATCCAAGGTCGTTAAATTGTTATTGTAATGTTTCCCAAGTTTGTTACTGACCACATTGGCGAACCGCCGCCAGTTTATTCTCTTTGGGTTACGAAAAGGAAGGGAAACATTCTGGCTAACCGATAAGTTAAACAGTATGTACCTATGATCAGAAAAAGATTTCCGATCAGATACCCTCCAGTTGTCTACTTTAATGCTACCTCTACTACTACAATCGTTAGTTAGTGTTATATCGAGCACTTCTTCCCATCCCCTAAAAGTATCAGTGCTAGGAAACGTGAACGTCGGAGTGCTACCACGATTACAAATTATTAGGTTAGTGCTAAGAATGTAATCGAAAAGAAACTCACCGCGAGTATTTATTTCCGAGCTGCCCCAGATCGAATGCATGGAGTTGCAATCGCATCCGATAAGTAGATTTTCCGACTGAAAGTTCTCCACTAGTCTACGAACCACATCCGGTGGTGTGTCCTCGTTGTGCGGCATGTAGCACGAGGCGATGACCATGCTGGTATCACCAGCCGCTTTGAACTTCGTGGCTGTTAGATCCGATGAGCTGTGGGAAGGGATGAGAAAAGTATGGTATTGAGATTTGACCACAACACAAGATCTAGGCTTACCGTCCGATTTCTTGTAAAATACCTCGTATCCATCCAGGTGCAGCCCCTTCATCTCGTTGTCCCATACCCAGGGCTCCTGAATGAGCGCGATGTCGACATCTTCCTCCACCAGGAAGACGGAAAGGTTGTCCGTGGCCAGCCTCGAGTGCTGGAGGTTAATCTGGACAACCTTTAGACCCATTATCAATTTGGGTCAGCAGTTGGGTCAGCGAGCAGCATGCCTTCCAGCAGCTTATTTGCGTCGTCGACCACGTCAGGCTCTTCTTCTTCAGCATTGTTCGCCCGGAAAATTTTTACTTTGGCTCGCCGGATACCAAAGCGAAGGAGACAGTCGGCATTTCCAAAGGCTCGATACTTTCCTCACCAATGAGGAGTAAGAAGGACAAGCTGGTTGTTTGTGACTCCTCAGCCTTGAGGATCACCCAGTCGTCCATCGGGATTTCACGGTTGTGTGTACGCAGATATTTTAGCAGCGCCGCGCTATCCATCTCTACACGTGGGAGCCAAATGCGAGCTCTCGGCCTCCTGGGGATTTCACTGGCAGGGATGAGCTTGAGCCTCAAACCCTCCCAAGCATCACTGATGTTCGCCAAGCTCTTCTCTAGGAAAACCTTTGAGAGTTGGTCCTCACATTTGACCACCCTGTAACCGCGCACTACCTCCGCAGAGTCGAAACTGGGGAGATGGCCATCCGGCTGTGCCATGACCTGGTCAATGACCATTTGACCAATCAATCTCCCCCCACTTGTCAAGCACCGGCTTCGCCTTGTTGGAAATCGCATCTACAAGTGCCACCTGCAGGCTATCTCTTACCACCTTGCTGAAGCCACGCCGTGGCCCTGCTGCAGCAGCCGCACTTGCCTGGTCAGCAGAAAACCTACCCTTTTTTGAGGCTATTTCATCTTGGGACCTATTCCGCTTTCCCGCATCCTTGTGTTCGGTGGCCTGGTACAGCCGGTACTCATCCACCACCGCCTGAAAACCGATTTTGTCTACGGCGTCCTTCGGGTGCACGATCCCTTTGGTCTCATTCCGCTCTATCCTACCGAGGATAGATAGAGCCCGCCGGTATCGCTTTTCCCGAATTGCCTTTGACGTCGAGGGTTTGATATTTGGCTGCCCCCTGGCAGGNTGTCTTCGGCGTCCTTCGGGTGCACGATCCCTTTGGTCTCATTCCGCTCTATCCTACCGAGGATAGATAGAGCCCGCCGGTATCGCTTTTCCCGAATTGCCTTTGACGTCGAGGGTTTGATATTTGGCTGCCCCTTGGCAGCCGTAGAAAGCTGTTGATTAGATGACGGAGTACTGTGGCCCACAGTACTTGCTCCACCACCTGGCGTCAAAGTCTCCTGACTGGATAGGAGGAGCTCCTCCTCCGTGGAGAGGCTCGGACTACTCAGTCGAGGTCTGTCCGTACAGTCTTTGTTGGTCGTGTCTAGGGTAAGTGAGTCCTGTATTTTGTTGTCCGAGGTACTGTCCGTGGAGTTCTTGTTAGTCGTGTCCTTTAGCTGTGGGTGTTTGTCAGATTTTTTATTGTCCGAGGCTGTTTTTTGGTTTTGCATATATTCTGGTTCTTACGGTCGCCCGCCCAGTCACTGTCCAAAAAGGAGACCCAAGAGGGACCCAAGAGAAACAGCGCCGCACAGTGGTTCGGATAGCAGATCTAGCTGGACGAAAGTCAACATTTTTTTGCTTTTAAAATACTTAATGGTACTTGGAATACATTCCTGACAATACATTCAAATAGAAATTGCAATTATTAAAGCATTAACATATGAAAACAAACAAAAAAGGTAAGTAAATGCCGCCTATTTGAGAACTCTATTTTAAAATCTGAAATTTAACTTAAAGGATTGCTAATTGCACTCACAGATATTGCATAATTGCAAATTGACTTCATAAACAAAAAATTACACTTATTCCGCTATAGATTCAGAGGTCATAACGCAATTTATGTCCACATTGGTTTAAGCAAATTTATGTGTTAAAACAGGAAAATACTTGGAGTTATAAAAACTTTGGTTATGTAAGAGTTAAAAAATAGTAACTCGCGAAATTTCTGCTTTCTGGAATTAAAAAATTATACAACAGGCATACAAATTTTTAAGCGCAGTTATAAAATTTTTTCTGAAATTTATTTGTGTTTCTTGCTGTGATCTTAAATTTTAGTCATGGTAAATAAAATCTTAAGAAGTGAGTTGTTTGACATTTGGAGAAGTGTTGCTGAAACTTCTAAAAGACAACAAGGTGTCCGTGATTATGTGATTAGTAAATTGAAAGAAATATCTGATGAAAATGCTCGTTCCGAAGTTAAAAAAGTAAATTAATTAAATGATTTTACCCAGTTTCATAGAAATCGACCTTTTTTTTATTTTCGTCCGCCATATTGGATCCGCCATTTTGAATTTTTGGTAAATGACTTTAGATATGTAATCAGCGACCCAGAAAACCCCTAGATACCCAGTTTCATAGAAATCTACCGATTTTTTTTTATTTTCGTCCGCCATATGGGATCCGCCATTTTGAGTTTTTGATAAGTGACTTCAGATTCGTAATCAGTGACCCAAAAATCCCCTAGGTAAGAAGTGGTGTAAAGATCCGTCAACGAGTATTTGTTTAAATAATTTCGTCCAGCTAGATTTGCGATCCGAACCACTGTGCGCCGGGCTGTACCGAAGGCGAGGTGGCCTGGCACAGCGACCTAGCGAGTGAAGAGGGGAAAAAGTCCGTCCGCCATGGTAGCGCCCCATGCCACGGTAAGGTCACCGTTACTCACTGAGGCGACCCGGCGTCAGTGAGGCACCGTAGAAATACAGTCCGTTACCCCCGACTGCAAACGTCGTCCAATAGGCACGGTCCACTTAACACCTTGGATTGTGGGAAACCTCCGTACCATGATCAAAGGGCATTGCGATGGGCTGTGCTATTGAAGAGCAGCGAACCTTCCCGCGATTCCCCCTGATCTTAGCTGGATACCGTTCTGACAACACACAGAACATATTGGAGTATCCATTTCCAGCCGGCACCATCGGGGAGGGTTCAGTGGAGGAACAATTTTTTCGCCAGCTAAGAGGTATATGGACGCTCACACACATCTGTCAAAACTTGCCGTTCACATGCGAGTGAGTGAGTGGCAGTTTTGAGGCGTTTGACGGCCTTTTAATTTAACGTGTAATATGTGTAAGCACCAATCTATTAATATCGTTGAATTATATTAATATCTATTGCAAAATTTTATACAGACAAGATTATAAAGAAGAAAATAAATAAATTAAAACAAACTTTTTGGTATACCACGCTTTTATAAGTGGACTAAAAAGTAGGAAATAATGTTTCCCAGTCCCATAGAATTTGTTTTGATAACTTTTGATTTTCAAATTTTAGCAAAAGTCATTAATAAAAATTTATAAGATTAAAAATTAAAAGCGTGGCGCACATGTAATAGACTTAAATTGATATGAAAAGTATTATATGTATGTATGTGGGTATATGAATAACGATCTCTTAAAATCGATCTCAAATTTGTTATTTCGCTGTAGATATTTTAGGTCTATGTTATGTAGTTTGACTATTGTCAATTATATCGAATGCTTTGTATAACATGCGCTCCACGTTTTTCTTTTTCAATCTCATAAATTGTTTATAATTACTTGCTAAAATTTCAAAATCATAAGTTATCAAAACAATTTCTGTGGGACTTAGAAATATTACTTTCTACTTTTTAGTCCATTTATAAAAGCGTGGTATATTAAAAAGTTTTTGTATGTTATTTATTGAATAGTTTGATAAAAAAATTTAGCAAAACGTAGAAAAATTTAACATTTTAACAGGCAGGAAAAAATTTATCAATTTTGAATAAATTTAAGGAAGACGTCAACTCTGTCTGTACCGTATTTTAAGGTGGAAAATTTGTTTCATTGTGTTCAAAGTACTGAACTTTTTAGCAACATCGAATAAAGTTAAAAACAAACTTTGGCAGCATTGTTAGTTATAGAGCATAGTTCCAAGTACCTTTTGGCGGTGCATCTCTAAATGGAAAACTTTGTAAAAATATAAATTCTTAACTTCATGTTATAATTTTATACGCTTGCTACTCAAAGAAAAACTTTTTGAATTCTTAGTATTTATAAGTAGTGTTGGGCAGTATCGATACCGAAAGTACTCAGAACTCGATTCTCAAAAGGATCGACAGTGCCCGATTTTTAAAAGTATCGATACTGGATATTCCAAAGTACTCAGTACTTACAAAAGAACTCGAAAGTACTCAGAACTTAAAAGAACTCAGTACTCACAAAAGAACTCGAAAGTACTCAGAACTTAAAAGAACTCAGTACTCACAAAAGAACTCGAAAGTACTCAGAACTTAAAAGAACTCAGTACTTACAAAAGAACTCGAAAGTACTCAGAACTTAAAAGAACTCAGTACTTACAAAAGAACTCGAAAGTACTCAGAACTTAAAAGAACTCAGTACTCACAAAAGAACTCGAAAGTACTCAGAACTTAAAAGAACTCAGTACTCACAAAAGAACTCGAAAGTACTCAGAACTTAAAAGAACTCAGTACTCACAAAAGAACTCGAAAGTACTCAGAACTTAAAAGAACTCAGTACTTACAAAAGAACTCGAAAGTACTCAGAACTTAAAAGAACTCAGTACTTACAAAAGAACTCGAAAGTACTCAGAACTTAAAAGAACTCAGTACTCACAAAAGAACTCGAAAGTACTCAGAACTTAAAAGAACTCAGTACTCACAAAAGAACTCGAAAGTACTCAGAACTTAAAAGAACTCAGTACTCACACCTTGGAGTACTCAGAACTTAAAAGAATTCGAAAGTACTAAGTACTCAAAAGAATTCGAAAGTATGTAAGAGTACTCAGAACTCAAATGGATTCGAAAGAACTAGGAAAGTACTCTGTACCAAGCATTATGACACATTTACTCAGGATCGAATCAAAGGACTTACTCAGTACTAAGTGTCGAATAGATATTATTTACTACTATTTACATTTACTGGTATTCAAGTTATTCTACATGTAAAGTAATGTAAACGGGGTAATTACACATACATACATATGTACTCTCAATAACAATAACTTTTAATCATTCATTTTATTTAATCAGTCATTACTTTATTCTATTTTTGATGAGTTTTACATTTACAACGTAACAGGAAACAGAAAAATATTTTTTATAGTTTTGAAATATGGATCTACATATATAGACACATATTCGTAAATTTTTATACATACATTTGTACATCTTTAGCTACACACTAGTTTTAAGAATTTTATGAGAACATTNCAATTATATTCAACAATTTTTAATGAGCTTGAGGCCGTTTTTTAATGAAAACATATTGTGGAAAAGCAACAATAATTTGAAAAAATGGTAGAAGTGTAGCTATTTCGGAAATCACCACACTTCCTCATCAGACTTAATTTCAGTAGGATTCGATTCGACGATCCCACTGACTCAGCCAGGTGCCTACGCACTGTGATAATAAGTCCGCCTTGTTAATTCTTGTTGCTTATTTCCACTATTTCACTTGTTAAGCCAACTGCAATCAAGCGCAGCTATTCCGCTGCAATTCACTTGATCATGTGGTTGTTGGTTTTGTTGGTTTTTGTTAATATTTCTATTATTAGAATGTTTAACTTTTAGGTGTGCTCGTCCTTAAGTTATTTGTTTTTGTTATTTTAAGACCTTATAACAATTATATTCAACAATTTTTATTGTTGTTTTACTTGCAGTAATCACAACCTAGGCCAAAGAAGCTCATCTAAATCAATTATCATATTTAAGTTCTTAGGTGACAGTCGATTTCTTCTTTGCTTGGTTATCTGCCCTGTCTTCGAAAATATTCATTCCGAAGGCACTGATGTGGAAGGTACACAAAGATATTTTTCAGCTAAATCGCATAGTATTGGAAATGCGGTTTTTTGTTTTTTCCAAAACTCTTAAGGGTTTTCCACTCTTCTGGCGTAAGGTAAATTTATATATTGTTGAAACAAGAGCTCACTACTCGTATTTGAATTGCAGTTTTCATGGCATCTTGAAACTCGAGCTTCAAAGTACGACCATACATATATCAAATTTTTTAGCTTCTAGATGGCTCGGCTCATTTAATAACGTTTCTACTATATTAGTACTTTGCCTTCTTGGCAGCGTTGCTGTAAGTTCAGTAGACAATTTTTGTTGTACAGTTTGTGCATTAAATTCATTATCAAAGCCAATTATTTTGAATCGATGATCTAGAAAACAGGCTTTTGCGACGATGTCATTTGTATTCATATGAGAGAGACGCCGGGTAGTTGCTTCTAACAGACCTTCTTTTAACGATCTACCGCATTCGGTTTCAGGATTCATCTCGTCTAACGAATGTTGCAAACTAGTTAATAACGGAATAACTAGAGATACTGTGGGATAGTTTTCACCTGAAGGTGAGATTTAAGTTACATTAAAAACAGAAAACTTGTGAACATAAGTATATTCTTAAACCGTATAATAATATCGTCATCGATTCAAATAATTTGGAGTTGGAACATCCTGTTTAACTTTTAAAACTGGAAATCTCATTTGCTGCTGTACATCTTTAAGCTTTTGACTAGCTTGTGCGCTATGTTTAAAGTGTCCAACCAAAGCTTTACTGTGGAAACACAATGCCGGCGAACGGCGAACTCACCACAGCGACATTACCGCTGTCAAACTTAGAACACCCGCCGGCATATGAAATTGAACACAGCCAAAGCGAAATGCGAAGTTCGCTCGGCGGCGTTTCGTGGCGATAGATTTATTTCTATCGCTCTGCCGAGCGATAGCGGCAGTATATGCTAAAGGTTACCATATGTTTTTTACTTTCGAAGATTTAGAAGAAAACAGCATGTAACGCGAATTATTTTTGATGGTTGAAAAATACAGTGATCGATTCGCTAAACCTGGCTTAAAATAAAATAATTTATAATAATTCCCCTTTGCCTTATATATTTATATTAGTTATCATTTCATCATTTCTAAATATGGTTTCGTTTTTCAAAATATGGTCACCTAACTTATAAGTGCGACGAAATGGTATCAGCTGTTTTCGCTACCGCTCTAATTCTGTTAAAGTAGGCGAAATAGCAGGGCGAACTTCGCCGGGTATTGTGTTTCAAGCATTACACTTTTCACACTCGATTTTATTGCGTCGTTGACAATTAAGTTTATAGTGTGCGGCACGCATGGTAGATGTTCTTTTCTAAGATACATTTTAATTGCATTTTTAACATTTAAACCGTTGTCAGTGAATATAGCAAACACTTTATCATAAACGTTCCATTTATACAAAAAATCTCGCAGAATGTTCGCAATATTTTCGCCAGTGTGCGACCCAATTACTTCGTTCGTCTCCAGTGCATATGAGTGCATTTGATCTGAGTGAATAAAGTGGCACGTTACTGTGACATAAGGTGCAGAAGAATCAGATGTCCACATGTCCGTTGTTACGGCAACGTTGGGCAGAATCTGATCCGATAAATTCTTTCGAGAAGGGAGCGTATAAAATTTAACTAACTTTAACAACTTTTTATGAATATCACTCTGATGCTGGGAGAGATCCGGCCCTACACCAGTTTGCAGCTTAAGTTGACGTGAACATTTTGAAGCGGTAGACTTTGGAGCTATCTTTTCGACAGAATCTATCAAAGTAATTTGAATTATTTTCGGTTTTCTCTTTAGCATGTAACAGCTTACCTGAAGCAGGAAACTCACCAACATTACAAACTTCATCTGCTTGGTCCTTTTCCCTTCCAGATCCAGCAATTGCACTGGATGCAAGCGCTGTAAGTGCCTCCGTAGGTTTGTTGTGTTCCCGTTGTGTTTGAAGTTTTTTTTTTTTTACTAATTGAACAGTATGCCAACTCACCAACTCACCCCTTCCAAATCAGCTGTTCGCAACTTCAAAGTGCTGCCAGCTTGAGAGATTTCTACACTAAGAATTGATGTGTTGTCAGCATGTGTATAATTAAAGAAAGTACTCAGTACTCTCAAAAGTACCCGATCTTTAAAAGTATCGATACCGAAGAACTCGATCCTCAAAAGTACTCGATACTTCCCAACACTAGTATTAATATTTTGCAACTCGTATTCATTTTTTAAATTCAATTTAATACAATCAAAACGAGTACTTCATGTACCGTTTTAAACATGAACGTGATCTTAATAATATCACTAGTTTTTGGCAGTATCGATAACAAAATACTCAGAACTCGATTCTCAAAAGGATCGACAGCACCAAATTTTTAAAAGTATCGATGCTGAGTACTGCAAAGAACTCTTGAGTACTGAGAAAAGGAACTCGAAAGTACTCAGAACTTAAAAAAAATGCTTTGTTCCAATAATCGCTTTTATACACGTACTTGCGATCGATTCAAAGTACTCAGTATTAAGTGTCGAAATAGACTTAAAAAGTACTGAGTTTTATTTACATTTAACGGTATTCAGAAATGATTGTACTTAGTTAGCAGCTTCAAGTACAATACTTGTACCCAGTACAGTTAGTCATTTATTTGACGTAATTTGAGATTCATATATTAATTTGAATAAAATGCTGCCGGCTTGTGAGATTTCTACACTAATTATTGAAATGTTACCAACATGTGTATATTTAAAGAAAGTACTCAGTACTCTGAAAAATACCCGATCCTTGAAAGTATCGATACCAAAGAACTCGATCCTCAAAAGTACTCGATACTTCCCAACACTATTTATAAGTATTCCGTAGGTACGTACATATCGTACACCTAGATTTAAAGTGAGCTAATTCAATATTCAGATCGGGGAATATAATTGCGTGTGGATTATGCAGATTCAACGCAATTAATACAAAAACAGGAATAACAGTAGTTTTTTAGTTAATGTATATAATCATGAAGAAAAAAATATTGTAAGTGGCGGTCCACGAAAATTTATCTGGTTTCGATAGTAAAGAACCAAATGATATCCTCTTTATTTAACTTTATTTTTTTTTTGATTGGTGTATAGTGCGCTTAACGCACTGCAGCACGTACCGTCACTTTGTGTTTTCATACGTGGGAAAGGCCACCTGCAGACTAAAAGAACCGGATGTTGGTATAACACTGAGTGGGGAGCGGAGGAAATTGCTGACGGCAGAGATTTAAGCACTGGCGTCTTTTCAATGCTACAGGATAGTACACCACTATTACCTTTGTTGAAGAAATTCAAAACCATGGACTACGTGGGGAACATAGGTGGAGGTGAAGGAGTTTACGTGTCTGCAGTGACAACCGAGCTGCACTTAAGGCATTGGCCCTCTAACTACTTCCAAACTAGTTCGGCAATTCAAGTCCCGACTAAATTATGGTGATAAACTAACGAGCTTGCTTTACTCTGGGTGGCAGGTCAGTCAGGAGTACCTGGTAATGAGACATCTGACCGTTTGGCCAGAATTGGCTCAGACCAGGCATTCCTCGGTCCGCAACCAGTTTTAGCACACCCACCTTCGGCCATCGAAGCAACCATCAGAAAATGTGTGAATACTTCGCTCAGCAATGACTGGGAGGCATCGAAGGGATGCAGGTGGGCAAAACTCATGTTGCCTTCAATCTCAGAAGGTATATCTAGTTTGCTTGCTTGGTTGTTTGTCATCGATTTTTCTAGACTCATTCTTTTCTCTATTGTCAGTTTCTGAATTAAAAGTTTGGCGTAAAAAGCTTATCCGTTTTTTTGTTTTCAGTTTTGTTTTAAAAAAAATGTGAGTGATAAATATTTTTCGCCTCACTTTAAAACTCGGAGCGATAAAAATAAAAATTTTGCCATCCATATTACAATTATTACAGGTATTGTCTTCCCAGAGAGTTTTGCTTCACATAAAAATTCGTGGTCCCTTATTTTCAATTTGACGCAGTTCAATGTTTGGCCTCGCTTCATGTTATCGCTCAATTTAATTTTAATAATTTTTCAAAACAAAAGAAAACGTTTCAAATAAAGTGAGCCATAAAAAATTTGAATTTATTTACTAAGCCAATGTTTATTTTTCGGCTTTTGCGAATTAAATAAGTTCTCTGCAAGAAGGCTTGTTAAAAAAAACGTGTACATCAGGGATGTTGCGAATATTTGCATTCGAATTCGTTATGCGAATGATTCGCATCATTTTACACATTCCCATTCGCATCAAATGATACAAATGTTTTGCGAATGCGAATGTGTACATGGGTAGAGAGTCCACTCCAATATTGTTGAAATGGCTCTAAGTCTGTCTAAGCAGGGTGCGGACAATAACCGGCTTTTAGCTTCAGGCGCTAAACGGTTAAGTAGTATATCAAACAACATTCATGGGCCTTCTACAAATACTGCTAAAAGTCTTATAAGCAACCTAGAAATAATTTTAGGTTCCTCCAGCGAAAGCGAAGGCTCGTATGTAGAATCTGGGTACATTAAAAAATTGGAAATTCAAGCTCAATTGAAGGCCTATCTTAAAGAAAAACACTCATCTCGGTGAAAATCCTCTCGATTGGTGGTTCGAAGTGAGTAATTGTACAGTAATGTGTAATGTATAAACGAGCCTCTAAGAAATCGCCTAATGGGAAAAAAGGCAGCAAAATTACTTTTTTTGAAATATGGGCGTATTATATATTATATTATATATTATTAGTTATTATATTGCATTATCAATTATATATATAGGCAATAATGTTTCCTTTACACCCCTTTTGCGGCTAAACTATACCTCTAAGGAATAAACAATTATATATCATTAGAAAGGTATTTTTTCAAATTTCAAATTGGTTTAACATAAAGCCAAACAAAGCAATTCAAAAGTGACAAAGTGGGGTGGAAATGCCTCCTAAATGTATGCTTTAATATTGATACTGAATTACAGAAACGTGCTAAGCAGCAGTTTAGGAATAAGATATATCGTCCCCTTAGTATAACAATAGCCTATGTGCTCATAGGCTATTATTTTTTTATTGAATTTTTGGATTCTCCATCGTCGATTTTATATGTGGTCAAAATTTTGTCAAATTCTAGTTCCACAAAGTGGGTCAAAACGTCAGTCAAAAAAATATAGTATAAATTTGTATTAAATTATTTTCCTCAAAAATCATGTAAACGCATATACGCTATTTTTACATAAACTAAATTTTCTGTTTATTCAATAGAATAGTAATGTACACTCACATACTCTATTTTAACTTTTAGGAAAAAAATCAATTTTGTCATGACACAAACACCTAAAATGACGTATAATGATATACGTTGTTGTTCAACAAATATTTTCAATTTGTTCATTTGTATGAATCTTATAGGCCGTTATATTCTCAGAACAATTAACATGTGTTTTAAAATTACAAAAAACAAAAGTAGCCTATGCAATGCTTACGTTGTTTTATCATGTATGTAAATGCAATAGAAATAATTTGTGCAATTTAGGATTTCAGTTCGTTGTTGAAATTCGCTCGTTCATAATCATTTAGTCGTTCATTCGTTCCCAATCATTCATTTAATCATGGATTTGTCAAGCTCTGGTGAGTATCTGCTATCTTAAATTGCAGGAAAGAATATTTAGGTATATTAATTGTCAACAGAATTTGCGACGGAATCAACAGGAGCCCTATGTGTGAAACTTGCTCCAAACTCTGTTGGATTATCTTTGGAACCAGTGGATTCAAATATATCGGAAAATGACGAAGAGGATGAAGAAGAGTTTTCAGCAGGATCGTCAGATTATTATATTCCAGAGACGGATGAAGAGGAGGATAATCTCGAGGGGAAAATTGCAAAATCTTCGGTAAAGCAACATGAAGTGCTCTGCGAAATCGCGGAAGAAAGCAATGATGAAAATGTAGAATTGACAGTAACACGAAAAAGAAAGGTGAGTTAATTAAAAGGTAATTTAAGAAGATGTCTCCTACAATTATGGATTTGTTGTATTCAATAGCGTAAGAGCCAGCTTTGGATGCAGAACAAAAGAAAGAGTGACAGGAGTCAAGGAAAGGCTTATGTTACAAAGAGTGGTAAAGTAATTAAGGAACGTTTACCGAAGCCCGCTGATTGCAGCTGTCATCACAAATGTCCAGAACACTTCTCTGAAGAAGATCGTAAGAAAATCAATGCAGACTATTGGAGTTTGGGCGATTACTGCAAGCAACGTCTATTCCTTAGTAATAACATAAAAGTGGAGAAGTGCAAGAGGACATTAACGAGAGAATCACGGCGGTCGAACACTCTAAAATACTTTCTAAATGACAAACAGGTCTGTAAAAAGTTCTTCTTAAATACTTTACACGTGTTAGACTGCGCGATATCTGTATTAGCCTAAAAAAAGAATCAAAGAGAATTTGTTGACATGAGGGGTAAACACGGAATGCAAAGAAAAGTAGACGCGGAGATAGCAACTCTTATTAAAGAGCACATAGAGTCATTTCCAGCAGTAGAAAGCCACTATACTCGAGCAAAGTCCCAACGCCTTTATCTGAGCTCAGACCTAACAATTACAAAAATGTATAACTTATTTAAAGAACGCCACCCAGACCTCTCAGTTAAAGAACATATGTATCGCCACATATTTTGTAATAATTACAATTATTCATTCCATCATCCAAAAAAGGACACATGCTCAACATGCGAAATGTTCAAAAATACAGAGGACAAGGCTTCAATACAGAAATCATATGATGAACACTTAGCAAATAAAGCCCAGGCAAGACTCCACAAAGATGCTGACAAGGAGTTATCTAAAAATAACAGCAATATAAAAGTATTTACTTTTGACTTACAATCAGTGCTATTGACACCATGTAGCAATGTAAGCACCTTGTATTACAGTCGAAAGTTCGCCACATACAACAACACATTTTACGATTTAGCTAGTGGAGCTGGATATTGTTTCCTGTGGGATGAAAACCATGGTCACCGTGGGTCAGAGGAAATTGGAACCACTTTATTAAAAATGCTGAACAATTTACCCGAATCAGTAACGGATGTTATTCTGTATTCAGACTGCTGTGGAGGACAGAATAGAAACAGATTAATTGCC
>NW_016157427.1:243589-265269 GCF_001687245.7 Rhagoletis zephyria | reverse complement strand
ATGAAGATGAAGATGAAGATGAAGATGAAGATGAAGATGAAGATGAAGATGAAGATGAAGATGAAGATGAAGATGAAGATGAAGATGAAGATTAAGATTAAGATTAAGATGGAGATGAAGATGAAGATGAAGGTTAAATTAAGATTAAGATGAACTTGAACATGAACATGAACATGAAATTGAACATCAACATGAAGGTGAAGATAAACATTGACATAAACATCAAATGCGATAGAGACAAATATAGAGAGGAAGAAAGTGATAGGGACAAAAAGGAAATACAACTGAAGAATGTGCGATGTTATATTGTGGTGTGTCATGCTACATATGTTATGTTATTTAATCCTATGTTATGGTATGGTATGTTATGCTAAGTACTAAGCTAAACTCCCCGCCACTTAACCTATTCCAACTAATGATATTTCAGCTCAACTCACATAAACTATCCTTAATTTTAGCGGTTGAATTTCAACCGCTGGGCGAACACTAGTATATATTAATGGCCTATAAATCCTCTTTTCAAAACATGTTTTGTTTTTAAAATCAGATGAAAAATAGTCCAGCTGGTAATAGATAAGTGCATCAAGTACGAACACAACGGTTGTTTTTAAATAAAATAAAAATGGAGGGTTCAGGTACTATACAGAACCTATTGTAGTACTCGACCATACCTATAACCTTCACTAGCTTTTGTTTCGGGTGTATTTCATGACTTTTTTTGCAGCACCGTGTAATTGACCATTCATTTATATGGGAGGTGTCACGCGGCCTTTTCCAATAACCCTCACATTTCTGCATGAATATGGGATTAGCTTCATATAACTTCACATCAAGTTTCAGTACTCTATCATGAACACTTCCAGAGGTATACAGTAGAGATGGACACGGGACTAAATATTCAATCCCGATCCCCCCACATCCTCAAATTAAATTTTTAAGTCCCGAACCCGCCCATCCCGACATTTTTTAGAATTGTATCGCGGGTCCCGTAGGTCCCGAAATCTACCACTAAGAAAAGTGGATATGTCTTTAAATTAATTTTAAATAAAATTATGAAAGATCTGGCAGCATAAGAATATTCTGTTTTGCTTATTTCATAGAATGTTTTTAAGGAGGGTTTTTTGAATTTGCGATTCGCCGAATTTAGTTACGATCGGTAAAGCGGTTTAGGATTCAACTCCGTGCATACCTAGATACATATATAAATAGTTTCAATTTTATATACACAAGGTGTCCTAGATCAGCCGTATACCCTTTCTAAAATGGAGACAAATGTTTGCCAAATCGGGTATGATCTTTCTGTTGGAGGTATTATCGCCTTTCGGTTTCGACCGGAAGTGGGTTAAACTGACCAGAGGTCCTTCTTTTTTAAAATTTGATTCTGATGATAATAATACTTAGCTTTTGTTTGAAGCTTTTTTTCTTGGAAGTGCCTTTTTCAACCTCTAAATGACCTTTGAACTTCAACTGGCCCTGGTCTACTAAGTTTCCGAATCTGCGGTAAAAACATGCATATCCGATAAAAAAAAATGGACTTCCGGTAAATTTAACCCACTTCTGGTCGAAACCGGAAAAGCTTTCCAACACAAGCTATGTACTTTTATGCGCAGAATCTGAATCTGTGGTAAAAGCATGAATATCCCATTTAAAATATGGACTTCTGCTCGAAACCGAAAAAGTTTCCGATAGAAGTAGTTTTACGCGTAGAATCCAAATTTGTGCTAAAACCATGTACATCTCATTTAAAAAAAAGTGGACTTCCGGTCAATTTAACCCACTTCCGGTCGAAACCGTCACGCCAGATACTTCGGCTGATTAAACAAAAAGCAGAAAAGATTTTTACATTTGAAAACTTTCAAAATTAACCATAAACATTTCGAATGTTTCTACAAGCACTTGTATACAAATAGTCTTGCCAATTCGCAGTTTTGCAATTTTGTAACCCAAGTCAAAATCCACTTTTATTCTTTGTATCGTCACGCCAGCGCATATGTTTACAAATATCTTTAAATCGCTACTACCAACAGTTGTAATTTTTTTACTGAATAAGGGTCCATTTGAATGCTATGCAAAGCTAGAACCCCCTTTTAAAATTTTGACTTTTACAATTTTTTTGTTTTACATTTTGTCATACAGTATCACGTAACGCCAGATTGTAAGTTAATGCTGCTACTATATAAAACAGTGGAAAACTGTTCCTCCATAATTTAAGTATGTTCTGGACATCGGTCACTAGGTCGCCGAGGTTGTTCTTACAGGAGCAAGAGCGCTGCAAGAGCTTATAGAGTAGGTCCTTTGTTGCGTCGCACAGTGGTCAATAAATGGGATTTAATGATCATAATTCACTGGAGCCTTCATTTCTCAACCGATTTGATTAATTATTTTTTTAAATGAAAGCTAATAAAATTTTCAAGAGACTAGTTGAGCCCAATTTTCGAATTTTTATTTGTTTGTATTAAATTTTTTTAGTGCAAAGTGCAGAAATTGCGCCAATTTTGAAGAAGACCGATTCTTCTGTTCCAGCTAATAAAAGTTTCATATTAAAAACTATTTAAAAACAATTGTAGGGTTTTCCTAAATAAAAAAAAATTAAAAAGTAATAGTCTCTTGCAAATTTTATTAGCTTTCATTTTAAAAAATAATTAATCAAATCGGTTGAGAAATGAAGGCTCCAGTGAATTATGAACATTAAATTCCATTTATTGACCACTGTGCGTCGTCCTTCTCTTCCGTGGAGGTGTGGGCTCAAATGAGCGAGATGAAGAATCTCGTTTAATACGGATTGGGACGTGGAACTTATTCACCGGGGTGAACGACAATACTCGGCGACGGAGTCTCTCTCTTACTTCAAATCCGACACCTAATTTGCGCTCCTTCACATGGCAGCTTTTTTCTTCCCGAGGACAATAACTGGCCCAGAGGGGCCACCTTCCAGGTGAACGCCCTCTAATCGTAGTCCTTTGTACGTTCGCCTTTGTCGACATCAAAAGAAGGGGGTCTCATCCGAGGCAACTTTTGACTGACAGTATTGGTGGATTTTTTAAGCGGCGGGTCCCAAGCTCAGCTCATTACCCATTGCTTGGGGTTTGCTTTCCCATATTAGCTCTCTTCTAAATGGGTGTTCGTTCGGTTGCTCCTTAGTGTAACCACTGGGAGACGTGAGCTGCTTGAACCGCAAGCAAACAGGGCCGCCAGCAAAAAATCGGACCCGGTAATAGAGTCCCCTTTCCCATAAAAATTTTTAAGTAAATTTCAAGCGCAACCACAAAAACATTCATTTACATTAGGGTGCCCGTATTATAGATATGCGTAGAATAGAATTGAGTCATTGTTTTACAGTTCGAAAGGTTTTTGAAGGTGCCGCAAACATGCGGGTATTCGCTATTTAACAATACTTACTTATTACACAGGCCTACAAAAATGGAAAAAATTTAATGCAGCAAATGTTAACGCTATTTTTGACAGATTTTTTTTTGCTTATTACGAATCCGAAAGCATAAAGTTAGCATCAGCTCCAGATTTTAAGAAAAACGAGGTCAAATTGTCAAAAAATCGGGTATTTTGCAATATTTCAGAAGCTCTAGCAAAGAAAAAAAGGGTGGTAGAATCTTCCACTTAGGTTTAGATTAAAACTAAAAATCTCTACTACTATCCCAGCAAATTCCTGTACCTTTGCTTGATGGTCACTTACACTGGCGGTCATTACAATAGACTTGTTTTACTTTGAAGAGTTTTGGCTATATTTCCATGGTTTATTTTATGTTTACTATTTTTTATAAAAGCCTGGCTAGCTATAAAACAAACACCATATAAATCCCCTTTTCAAACTTTATACAAAAATTATAAAAATTCGATAAATTTTCAACAAATTTTGAAACTTTTTATTTAGAATTTTCTGGTATGCAGTTTTGTAGCCCATTTAATTTTAGGATAAAAAAGTGCAAGTTTTAATTGGCTACAAAATACCGTTGATTTTTAAGAATTTTTTTTTTGCTGACGGTGTCACGAATTTTTTCCCATACAAAATGTGCTCGACAATTTTTTATATGGAAGAGAATTCCTAGCATCGTAAACAAAAAGAAAATATCAAAAATCAACGGTACTTTCTAGCCACTTCAAACTTGCGCTTTATTATCCTAAAATTGAATGGGCCACAAAACTGCAAATTCTGCAAAAATTCTGAATAAAAAGTTTAACAATTTGGTGAAAATTTGTCAAATTTTTATAATTTTTGTACAATGTTTGAAGAGGGGATTTACATGGTGTTTGTTGTATAACCAGCCAGGCTTTTATAAGTACCTACCGCAATTAAGCAAAAGGTGGTAGAATCTTCCACTTAGGTTTAAAGTAAGGCCTGGACTTCTGACTTCAATACCTGAAAATGCCATTCCTGCACCTTGACCCTAAGGTCACCTAAAGTCATTTGTTGAACAGCTGACACTGATTTTTTCACATTTTAACCGACTTCCAAAAAAGGAGGAGGTTATCAGTTCGTCGGAATATATATATATTGTTTTATGTATGTTACTGCATAACTTTGGACCACATCAACCGATTTCGATAATTCTTTTTGCATCGGAAAGGTAGTGGTGGTCCCATGCTAATCTGCTTTAGATCCGATCATTGGATCATGAAATATATATATATATATATACATATGTATATATTTTTTTAAGTCGGTTTTTTTTGCTAAAAATTACTTGTTTTTTTTTTTAATTGCATAATTTTCCAGTATTTTTTTATTGCTGGACGATAAAACGTAAATAACTTCAGGTGAGCATCAGGCAAAGGTATAGGAATAGTATTCTCAGGGATAGTAGTCTGTAGTTCTAGCTTTAATTTCAGCCTAAGTGGAAGGTTCTCTTAACTTTTGTGTCCTTGCAAGAGGTTCTAAAATATTGCAAAAAACGCGATTTTTTTACTCTTTCACCACGTTTTTCTCAAAATCTGGAGCTGATGTAAACTTTATCTTTAACATTTGCCGCATCAAAATCGGTGTTGCCCTGTGTTACCAACACTAATTATATAAAGAGAAGCTCCATCTTTTTATAAGAGGTGATCTCGCGAACTGCAGAACTGAACCGCTCAGGAACAATTTACTACAAGAGCGTGCAATTGCTGGCTTATGCCGATAATATCGACATCAGCGGCAACGAAAACCGCGAAGTCAGTTCTCCCTTTTCCAAGTTGGATAAGGAAGCAAAGCGAATGGGTCTGGTGGTAAACGAGGACAAGACGAAGTATCTCCTGTCATCAAACAAACAGCCAGCACATTCGCGCCTTGGCACCCACGTCACTGTTGACAGTTATAATTTAAAAAAAAGTAGAGAATTTCAGTTACTTGGGAACCAGCATTAACACCGATAATAATGGCCCGTATGAACAAAAAATAAGCAATTACTTTTTCTTAAAATTTCTTACACGTTGCTTGATTTATTCAAAGAAAATTTAAGTAAAAGGTATGCAATTTTAATAAAAAGCAATTGCTTTGTTTTTATTCATTCGGCCTAATATCCGCATAGAAATCCAACGCAGAATCAATCTTGCCAACAAGTGCTACTTTGGACTGAGTAGGCAATTCAGGAGCAAAGTCCTCTGTCGACGTACGAAAACCACACTCTATAACGCTACGCGCACACTGCAGCCGGGATCGGCCGAATTGTGCTGCTGTGTGATTATATGGGCGCTCTCACACATAAACCGATAACCGAACCGACATCGGCCGTTGACGTCCGTCAGTGACGATAAATTCAAACATGTTTGTTTTTCTCGTCCGATGTCAGGTGAAAAGTACCAAAATGGACTGCGAAAAATTAACTTATTAGGTGTAAAAAGAAAAAAAATTACATATAAATCACATGTTTAGAGTATTTCAATTAAAATGTATCAAAATATTTCACTGCTTACAAAATTGTAATGAAAACTAGATTTGTGTGTGCAAATACGGTCGGCAAATAATCTTTGTCAAATTTGCCGGCCGAAATCGGTCGTCCTATCGGATGCAATGTGCGGCTAGCGTAAGTCACTCATCATGGCCGTGCTGGTATATGGCGCAGAAGCACGGACAATGACAACATCCGATGGGCCGGCTCTTGGAGTATTCGAGAGAAAGATTTTGCGGAAGATGTACGTGCCTTTACGCGTTGGCGACGACGAGTACCGCAGACGATGGAACGATGAGCTGTATGCGCTTTACAACGACATGGACATAGTGCAGCGAATTAAAATACAGCGGCCCCGCTGGCTTGGCCATGTCGTTCGAATGGACACCGACGCTCCAACTCTGAAAGCACTCAACTCGGAACCCGCAGGTGGTAGCAGAGGTATAACGCTTTCGTCAGGTTATTTAAGACGGTAATGGAGGATATGACATCTGTTGACCACAAAACCAAACGTGAACGTGAATTGTTCGCGAAAACGTTGGACCCAATGTTTCAATAAAATAAATAACTTTGGGCGGGGCGAAGTTTGCCGAGTCTGCTAGTGCTTACATAAAACACAAGTACAGAAGCAAGCGTTCAGCGTCAAATGGTTTAAGGGTAAAAATGACAAAGCTTCCAATAAACTTAAAGGAAATAATGAAATCATCAAAACAATTTCATTCCTCACATTAAAGCTTAATGAGCACAAAATTTGCATTGTGTATTCTTATTTTCGTAAACAGTCAAACCATTTTAAGAGTAGGTGTACCGGAAAACTTTTTTAGCACAAAAAGGGTGCCGTGGTGGAAAAGGTTTGGGAACGCCTGGTCAAGGGTACTGTATCATAAGCCGCGGGTGATGCGGCTCGAAGGACCATGTTTAGCTGAGTGAGAGCGGCAGACAAGGTTTAGAGTTGTGATCGGGTTAGAGCAGTTAAGGAGGTAGGGATTACCTTTGTTACGAGTGTTCATATATCGAGTTCAATGAGCCCATATGGTTTATAAATGCATATCAAGTCAATCACGCACTTCATATGTCTGATATGCGAGCGATAGAGAGAGAGAGATATGCGGGCAGGCTGATGAAGCGGTAGCGCATGATGTGACCCTTTTACCACTTATTAATTGCAGCCTCCATTGGAGGAGTCATGCTCTAGCTGCCGTAGGCTGCTTCGCAATGAGCTGGGATTTATTCAGGGATGCATTCATGCAGAGTCCTTGTGTGACTTGGTTTGAACCATTGGTTGTTCAGAGGAAGTTTTTCATTTGTCATAATAATAAACCACAAAAGCTGAATTTTATATGCAAACACTTGTTTCCTATCTTTTGTTGTTTTAAAGATAAATGTGTTTTTAAGTGGTATTTAACGTTGCATTTTTTGGAATTCGGTTATATATAATGTCACCAGTGATCGGACTCAAAAAAAAAAATATGTCGTAGAATCTGGAAAAAAATGTGGTAGATTTCAAAAAATGTGGTAGATCTCAGGTTTTGGATCAAATTTTGTACAAAAATTTAAAAAATTCTGCAAGGTTTCACCTAAACTGCAAGATTGAAGTTGCTAAAAATTGCTTTGAGTTTTGGCAATTTCTTTCCTTGCAGTATAAAGCAGTTCCTTCCATATCAAGATATTTTTCGAACATATTTTGAAAGATTTCTGCAACCTTGCGCAGTGCTGCCAGCTTTTCTTTTTATCACATCACGATGTAGCGCACAAATGTGGCACGTTCCAAAAACAGCTACTTGGGATTTGCCGATTTTGATAATTCTCAAGTAAAAGTAAACATCGCTTTAGAAACTTTAGATACACTGAAACTTGCTAATACTTTCACAAAAATTGCCGTTTTTTAACATTTTCGCTATTAATTCTTTTTATAAATCATATATTTTGCAATTTAGCAAAATAAACCCAGTTTTCTGTCGAAAAATTGAATCGTTAGTGTTTAGTGTTGGAAAATTTTTGTTCTTAAATTAAGAAAATTATGTCGGGCAAAAATAAAACTACTCAAAAACGCGAATATGTGGTAGATTTCAGACCTTGTGTGGTAGATGTGGTAGATGCTCAAAAACGTGGCAGATCTACCACAATGTGGTAAAAGTCCGATCACTGAATGTCACACGTACGGGAAACCTGGCGAATCCTGCAAAGTTAAAAATTAAACTAAAGTATTTTAATAAAGATTCAAAGAAACTATAAAAATATTAACTCTTCGAAAATACACATTTATGAGAAATCTGTAAACCGAAATACGCAGTCTTTAACGTTACTTACTTGACTATATTCTCCATTTTGTTCGTTACTTAATATACTTGCCTTTTAGCAATAAGTTTTTTTTAATTAAATTAAATTTAAGAAATATATATATTTTTCTCTTTAAAATAATAAAAATTGATAAATAAAAGAAATTAAAATAAAAAATGAAAATAAAGCAAAAATAAGTGAAAAAAATATTTTAAAAAATTACATGAAAATAAAATAAAATTTTTTTCTTCTTACCTAATTAAAAAAGAAAAAATAAATAAAAAAAAAGAAGAAGAAAATCCCCTGGCTGAGGCTCGAACTCAGATCTTTTGAATGGCACTCCTTCGCTCTGCTAACTCGGCTAATTGCGGCTGGTAGAGCGACGCGAGCTAAATGATATACAAGTGCTTTGTCTCAAAATAGGCTTTCACCACGAGTAGTGAATGAGAGAGCTTTTTTCTAACATTTTTTTGCTAAAATAACAAAAATCTTTCGAACTATCTTGCCATCTGTCTTACGAAAGACTTTTTACTATCTTAGCCAGAATTGCCCTGTTTAGATGTATGTATATTAACAATTTTGTGGACATTTTAAAGAACAACTGAAGTCTATCTTTAACGGACAAACAAAATAGCACATGCCGACAGAGCTTTCTTTACCGTCAGAGCAATAACTTTTATTTAAAAGAACATATTCAGTTGCTGAAAACAAAAATATCTTAAAAGGCTGTGAATAGCGGTAAAATAATTATATATATCTTTTGAATTACAACACATATGCTATTTTGTTTGTTCGCGAAGGATAGACTTAATTTTTTTTTCAAATGTCCACATAAATTACATATATCAAGAATTGGCGGGTGGGTCAAAGAAATAATTTTCTTCACTCGTTCCTCGCTCCAAAATTGTTTACCAATCACATGTATAAATTAGGGGGGTAATTTTTTTACTATGCGCGTATAGCATAGGAGGATTTTACGTGTATTTCTAAGCAAATTCGCCGAAGAAACCATGGATCTGAAATCAATTTGGGGTTTTCCAAATTGGGAAAAGGTTTCGAAGAAAATTTGAAAATTTTTACTGTTACCTCTTCTGGTGGAAGTTTTAAGAAAACCATAAGTTCAGAAATGGATTCCTCATACCAAAAAATCTTTTATATACACGTAGAATACTTCTGTGCTATACGCGCCTAGTCGGAAAAATCTCCCATACAAATGACTCGCCCTAGTATACATACATATGCATATCAAAAAAATTTAAATTTTAATGAACTGTAATAATCTTGTATACCAATTAAATTATCTTTTTTGTTTTGTCTAAGCCCCAATAATTAATACTAAATAGACTTCCAAAAAGACTCCGGAGACGTAAAAAAAATTATACAAAAGGCCCTCCGATGACATCTTTCCTGGGGCCCTGCATATCGACACTTATTCACGGTGGAACAGCAATTTTTGGGTATTAGCGAAATAATGCCCCAACTTTAGTATTCATGCGGCGTAGTCAGACTCCAAAGGACTTTGTCCACCTCATCCCAAAAAAAATCGTAAGAAGAAGAGTTGGAAAAATAAATTTTTCTACGAAAAAAATTCTGGTTAAATTTATAGAAAAGAAATATATTTGAAGCCAATTTATACACAAAATTCGTGACGGAATGTAACATGTGTGTACATATTATGATTACCGCTTGCTGCTGGGTTACAAAACACTTGCTGTACTTTACCAGCGACAAGTTCAAAATACGTGCATAAAAATTAACAGCACAGGCATAAAAGTGTCAAATAAGGGACAATAGAACATGCAAGGGAAAGTTCACTACCCTGCAGGAAATGTATTTAACTATAAGCTAACCTTAAGTTGATTAGGAAGGAGCTAAAAGTCACTATTATCTGTGTATGTCCTTTGACGAAAGCTAACTATATTTCTATGGTGATGGCCGCGAATTTTTTTTTTATTTGTCCTCAATTCGAAAAAGTATTTGCGAAGTGCAGGATATTTAAATAGAAATGGGTTTAAAGAAAACTATCTCCTGCATTACTTGTCAACTAGTTTCAAGTTAGCTTTTTGTAGCTAACTACAAGTTATATAAAAACAAACAAAGTTAACTACAAGTGGGTCCTTTTTAATCAATTGATAATTTTTTTCTGCAGGGTAGCTACTGCCTTAATCACATACATACATATGTAAGTATATTCATACATACATACGAGAATGCATGTATGCATATAAGGATGTATGTATATGTATATATATGCTAATCGACCCTATTCAACCCGCTTTTTGAATACGCACTTTATAGCCTGGGCAATGTTGCATATGTAGTAGCCACCTTTACCACCAACACTAGCTTTTACCACTACCATTGGTAAAAAGGACACAGCCGGACATTTGCTAGCCCTTTGCTAGCCTTTGGTAGCAGTGTACCACTATAGATCGCAGCCAGTATGCGGTTTTATTTTACTAGCATTACGTCGCGGTCTAAGCTCGAATTATGTCTTAGGCATTTAAGACACCGTCTGTGTATCGTGAAAAGTGTTGGATGTTTGACCTCTGCAGACCGTTCGGTTAGTTGGTTTTTAAAAATTATAAAATGAACTAAGATAAAATTACGTGCATACATATGCACATACGTGCATATATAACACAAATTAATCGTTCTAAATGTCCGACAAATGTATGAATTCTGGGATCAAAACTTAGCCAAATTTTTTTGAGCAATCGCAATGATATCCAAATATAGGAAATGAGGTCATTGGTTGCATAAAAGAGTTTTAGAATATGTGTACTAAATATAAAAAGAATTAAATTGGCAATAGAGCCAGTTTGCAGAAAGTTGTATGTAAGCATTTGCTTAGAAAAAGCTGCATTAAATTCTGTTCAAAATTCTGACACAAAACTCTACAAAACATCAGATTTTACCTGAGACATAACTATGTAATATAAGAGAAAAGAATAAAAAACAATCAATAATTATTATATTATGATACACATTTTTCGAGTCGTCTATAATTATTATTCAACGACTTATATTATAAAAGTCCTTTCAAGTAATTATTATTCCGGGTCTTGCATTTTACAGATTGTAATTTTAAAAAATAAAAATCCAAAATGGAGATTGTTAAAGTAAAAAATTTCTCTGGAATTGGTTAGCTAAAACAACAATTCGGACAGATATGAAGGTTTAAATGTAAAGCATGTGAAAAAGCAGATTTCGGTTTATATGTGGCGTTAGTACAGCGACGAGTCTTCGAGTTGATTAGATTTTAAGAGATTTCTCGCCTATTGTGCTTTCTAAAAGTCGTGGCATTCCAATATTGTGAATAAGTGTATAGATCTTCGCTTATTATAAATTTAAAAACTTCCATAGAGGGAGTGCCTCGAATTCGTATCTGAAACAGAAACGACGCCGATCTTCCTATATTTACCCCAGCCTAAGCGTTCCTCAGCAATAGAGTTGCAAAACTATCGTTTGTACTATCGATAGTATCTATAATTTTATTTTTTGAAAAACATCGATTGTTTTTGGGTGATAGTCGATAGTATGCCGGTGCATTGAAATTTTGTGATCTTTACTTAAATAAGTGACGCTGTAAATTGAACAAATGAAAATATTTAGAATTTCACGCTTAAGATGTAATATTTATACTTACCTATGTGCAATATTTATATTAACATATGTACATATGTATATATTATACACACTTTGTTCGGAGCTGAAGTTTCCCTACATATACAACACGATAGTATACGATACTATCGGAAATTTCGATAGTATTTTTCAAACTATCGAATGGCGTCACTGTCGATAGTTTTACAGCTCTACTCGGAATTCGGCTACTATTTCTGTACGGCTAGCTAAGAAGAACTCCTTCTGCTCAAAGCTCAACATTTCGTTGCCTTCTAAACAGCTCTGGGCAAATTTGAAAAGGCTTGGCGTGCGGTCAAGCTCAGAAATAGCCTGCTCACTTGATCCCAATGAACTCAATATTTTTTTTTTGCTTCAAGTAGTTCCTTGTGTAATTACACGTCTGTAGCAAAGACCACTTCTTAGTCTTCTGACCAACACTCTCTCTCGACATTTCAAGTTAGTTCCTTTTGCGAGGAGGAAGTGGCCAGGTGTGTATGTGGTATTAAATCTAATGCTGTGGGGAATGACGAGCTTCCGATCAAGTTTGTCAAATTAATTTTTCCTAACATTCTCGCCTGCTTTACACACACACTTAATCACTGCTTAACCACTTCGTACATTCCATCCAATTGGAAAGTAGCAAATGTCACATCAATAGCCAAAAAATCTGGTGCTTCTCTGATTTGTGAATTCTGGCCCATAAGTATATTAACAAGATTTTCTAAGGTGTTTAAGATGCTTTTAACAAATATCTGAATTCATTCATAAAAATAAACCCTCTGCAGAGTGGGTTCAGAGCTTGTCACTCCTGTTCTACTGCTGTTTTAAAGTCTTAGACGATATACGTCAGCCATTCGATCAAAGTCATTTAACACTATTTTGACTCTGTACACCATAATTTATTGTGTGAAAAACTCGCTAAGTATTTCAGCTTTAGCAATATGGCAGTAAAACTCATAGAGAGCTATTTGAGCGACAGGTTTCAAAAAGTGAAAATCGGCAATAATTGTTCTAACCTCGTACATATGTACTCTGGTGTTCCTCAGGGATCCATATTGGGCCCCCTATTGGTTAGCATTTTCATAAACGAGATTTTCAGCACCTGCGCTCATACGCGCTTACATGCCTATGCCGATGATGTCCAGCTGAATGTTTATAATAAAATTGGATCGATTCAGAATATTTGTCAACAACTTAACGAGGACTTAAGCTCAATATTAGCATGGTTTAGGGAAAATTTACTTTGCCCCAATGCTCAAAAATCTTGTAAAATACCTATCACTAAAGATAAATTGTCGGCATCTGATGTTCCCAACTTATTTATTGGTGCCAACCAGCTTAAATTAGTTGACAAAGCAAAAAATTTGAGTTTCGTTATTAACTCTAGACTTGCGTGTGATGATCATGTTAATGAAGTTGTGAGTAAAATATTTTTTACTCTACGATGTCTTAGAGTAACTTCACCTTATGTACCGGTAGCCACTAAAAAAAGTTAATTACAAGTTTAATTGTTCCTTACATCACGTACTTTGAAAACGTTTACGGCAAATTAGATTCCCACTCATTCCAAAAATTGAAAATCGCCATTAACTCTGCCACAAGATAAGTATTTGGTTTAGTGGCGGATCCAGCGGGGGGGTTTTGGGGTTAAACTACGTGTCAGTCAGTGGCGGACCCAAGGGGGGTGTTTTAATACATAGACGCCATATTATACATGCATATGCGCCATATTAAAACACCCCCGCTGGATCCGCCAGTGATTTGGTTTAAAGAAATACGATTATCTCTCTTCTATGCGTAATTCTATACCTACTTGGCTGTGATTTACAAAATTTCCTGAACGCGCGTTATTGCATTTTTATGTTCAAATTATTTATCACGAAGATCCCGGAATATTTGTATAATAAACTTGAGTTCTCCAAGAATACCCGTTCGTCAGGTCTTATTCTTCCGAGATTTAACTATTTATGCATTGTTTTTTATTAATGCGGTAAGGCTCTGGAACTCCCTTCCACTGTCCTTGAAGAACGCGTTGCACATTGGCAACTTCAAAAAACTTATATTTCACTTTTTTTCTTCCAAGCGTGATAAAGAATAGTGGTTATAAGCTTACCTTTTGTTTTATTTTAGAATATATGATTTGTAATTCAACATATACATTACTTTATCTATATTGTAATATTAATTAATTATTAATAATAATAATTAATTATTAATTACGAACTGTACGAAGCTTTGAGTAGAGTAAAGTCTTTAAGAACTTAAAAATTATCTTGGGTTATCAGGTCTCTAGCAATACGAGATTAATTTTTGTCTTTAACGAAGATCTTTAAATAAATCTTGAGCTAAATACTGAAGGGGAAACAAGAATCAAAAATTTTGTACGCCCAAGTATTATGACATTTTATTTTATTATATAATATATAGTTTATAAATGAATTATATTTTTATAAATCATATGTTTTGAATCATATGTTTTTGAGAAAAATACACCGTAGTGATTTAAAAATTTCAAAAGTACATTTCTCAACTGAAAAATAAGATGTTCGAGCTAACTCGACGGCACACAGTGTACTTTTTAACACTTCATGCGAATTAATCGTAGCGATTTCGACAGAAGCAACATGGTTTCGAAGGCTAATGTAATTTCCTTTCACGGGAAATATTGCCATTGAGCCACAATTACTCCTGGACCTTAAAAAAACATGCAAAATCCAACGGATTTATTCCAAAAAAAGTTTTGTATTTTTTATTATACTAATATTATAGATCTTGAGACGGGAAATACGATTCCACTGTTTGAAAAACGAAAAAAATTGTAACCTCTCAATTTGAAAAATGCATTATATATTGCAATTTTTATGATTTGCATGCCGATATGTATCCTTCACACAATTTTATATTCCTCGAACACGTAGTGTATTTTAGTGCTGTTCAATACCTTCAATTTGAGCCAAGGTTCTAGGCCCTTTCAGAGCCAAATTATAACGATTCTGAAGTTAAACTTCGAAATTTCATTCGACATTTTACGCAATTTTTTTTTATAATTTCGGAGTAAAAACTAGTACAGCAGTTTCGAAGTTTGGCTTAAAATTGTTATAACTTGGCTCCTAGTGGGCCTAGAAACTTCTACCTTAGCTCAAATTAAAGGTCTTGAATTCCACTAAAACGCAATTGTTGCCCGAGGGATATAAAATTCTATGAAGGATGCACAGCTGCATGCAAAAAAAATGCAATAAGTAATACATTTTTTTAATTAAGGTCTTCAAATTTTTTTCAAATTTTGGGCAGTGGAATCGTGTTGCTCGTCTCATAATCTATAATATTAGTATAATAAAAAACACAATCTTTTTTTTTTTTGAATAAATCCGATTGATTTTGCATGTTTTTTTCGGAGAACAATTTTTTTAAGGTCAAGGAGTAATTGTGGCTCAATTGCAATATTTTTCCGTGAAAGGCAATAAGGCATACTAGAGTGCAAGTTACTGTCGAAATTCGACAGTTTTTCTAGTTTTAGAAGCCTTGGAGAGGTTTTCTAACTTAACACGTAGCAAAACTTATACGGTACAAATTAACTAACCGGAAAATCTTCTGTTGGTCTTTGGAGGACCTCGGCAGGACTTGGAATTGACCCGATACATTCAAGTTTATCGATAAATTTCAATGATTTGATACATATCGATAGTTCGATGAATTTCAAGAACACTAAAATTCGATAACCTAACAAAATTCGTTAACTCGACCAATTTCGATAAATGTGAAATTCGATGGCTCGATAAATTTCGATAACTCAAAAATGTAAAAACTTTGGATACCTTTATAAATTTTTACTTTTGACATCTCCACATTTTTCGAAAGCTATCGAAATATTTTGATATCTCATTACACTCGATAAAATTCGATAAGCAGTGATAAATCGATAAGCTTATATAATCTTGAAATTTCGATAAATCGATATATATTGAAAATTCCATAAACTTCGCTTCGTTGAACCAACCAATTTCAGTAGATCAATAATTATCGATAACTCTGTAAGTTGAAAGAACTCCATGCATTACGTCACCTCGATATATTTCGTTAAGTCTATAAATAATGATCATTCAATAAATATCGATAACTTGATACATTTCTTTAACTTGACAAATTTCGTTAATCCCACATGTTTTTATAGCTCGATAACTATCCGTAAATTTGGACAACTTAGTTTCTGTGTCTATAAATTTCGACAACTCAGTAAACATTGATCGGTTTGAATAATTCGATACGGTGCGATAACTTAATAAGCATGGATAAATTTCGATAATTATAAACTTCGATGATTCGATAAATTTCAGTAACCTTTATGGCTGATTTTATTTCGATTCCTATCGGAAAATTTCAGCTCTGTTAACCTTATGTATTTCTCATTGTCTCCATTCTCGCCTTTATCTCAATTTTCAACTTTATCTTCACTTTTGCCTTTTTTGTCTTCATCGTTATCACTTGTTTCTTCATCTTCATATTTATCTTTATTTCAAAGTTTAATTTCAAATACGAAGTAAAACCAAATGCGAAACCGCTTAAATTGAATAGGTTGCAAAAACAACCATACACAAATATGGAAATTTTTAAACGACGATTTTCAACCAATTTCGAAACTATAAAAACTCTCCTCATCTACAGAAAATTACTTTTCCAACGGTGTTTTTGGATTTGAAATCGGTAACTTTACCTTGGTCTTCATCTTTGTTTTTATCTTTCACATCTTTGCTTATATCCTTTTCTTTTTCTATTCACGTAGATGAGATGAGGTGCGATGACGTGATAAGATGTGACGTGATTTTATGTGATGTGATAGGATGTCATGTCATGTGTTGTCATATCCTCTGATGTCATGCCATATGATGTCATACCATATGATGTCATATCATGTGATGCCACGTCATGTAATGCCATGTCATGTCATACGATGTCATATCATGTGATGTCAAGTCATGTGATGTTATGCCATATAATGTGATGTCATATCATATAATGTCATGTCACGTGATATCGTGTGATGTGATATCATATTATGTGATGTAATATCATGTGATGTCTCTTCATATCATGTGATAAAATGTGATGTGATGTCATGTAATGTGATCACATTCCATGTTCCGATTAGTGTATCGATAACCCTGTTGATAACTGTGTCGATAAAAATACCGATAACAATATCCATAAACATATAGAAAAATACAACGATTGTAAAATCGATTAATTCATCGATAAATATAACAATCATCAGTATCGATTATTGTACATATCGATAACAATATAAATCAATTATTTAATCGATTATTATACCGATAACAATATCCATTATTGTATCGATAACAATATCGATTATTATATTGATTATTATATCGATTACAATAGCGGTTATTTAATCAATAACAGTATCGATAACAATATCGATTATTTTATCGATAGCAATATCGATTATTATATCGATAAAAATATCGAGTTTTATATGGATAACAATATCGATCTTCACCTCATCCATTTCTTCATATTTATCTTTATTTTTGCATATTCCTCTCACCTTTACCTTAAAGTGTTTAAATTTACTTTGATCGTCGTTTTTGCCTGAACCTCTAGGCATCTTGGTTTTTTTTTTATTCTCAAAATGTTAAACCGCTGAGTACCATTTCCATGTGCATTATTCCCTTCGAATTTGACGATTTACTCCCAACCAACTGCCGCTAAAGAAGTTTCACTTCATAAATTCAAGAAATGTTCTTACCATTTCAGTTACCCTTATTCTTATGTATCGGTCATTGTCTCCATTTTCGCCTTTATCTCATTTCACTTTTCCTTCTTCCTTTTTTGTCTTCATCGTTATCACTTGATTTCTTCATCTTCATATTTATCTTTATTTCGAAGCTTAATTTCAAATGTGTAGTGAAGCAACAGGCGAAACATGTCAAATTGAACATGTTGCAGCAACATGTATACACAATTCGAAAATGTTTAAACGACGGTTTTTCAACCAATTGTGAAACCATAAAAACTCTGCTCAACTACGGAAAAATGCCTTTCCAACGGTGTTCTTGGTTTTGAAATCGGTTCGGTAGAATCGCCAAACGAACGGAGACAAAATTTATGTGAGCGTATTAATATAAGGCATATAAAAATTCTGCTTCTGTCGAAAGCGCCACGATTAATTCGCATGGAGTGTTCAAAACGCACACTGTGCGGAATGTGAAAGGACAAGCGATATATTTTAAAATGCTGTGCATAGTTTTCACAGATAAGTTCAGCAACAAAATTGATTAGAAATGGCAAGCTTTATCTCAGAAAAAATTTCATGTCGAAATGTGCAATTAGCACGAAATTGTTCCGGAAGTAGAATCACAATAGGGACCAAGAGTGTAATTAAAATTCTTAACCAAACTCAGATTTCTCGACCGACTCGGATTTGGGAGGGGAAAACATCCCTATTTACCAGTTAGTTTACACATTTCGATGGTCCTCTGTAATTGCGGCACATCCCAAAATTTCACGTTTTTGAGTTATATACCGGATTAGGTTTATAAATAACCATATTTTTCTATGGAAAATCGACATAGGCTTAGTTGTTAGCAATCCAGAATAGGCGCAGTTTTGCCTTTTGTCACAAAACCGAAGTAGCCAAACCTTACTACTGAACATTACATACATTTATCGTGAATATTGGCACAAGTCAAAAACTCTCGTTAGGTTAGTCATGCTTTTATGTGGAATTTTTTCCATTTAACTTTTTACGAGTTGTTACATATGTCGTATTTTTTCAGTCCAACACTTACTAAATCTTTAGAAAGTCATAGTTTGAAAAATTAATGATTTTCCCTACAGAATGACTGCAAATAATCCGGAATAATTACACACAAAATCTTTAATTGGCTCTACTGAAATATATGAAATTTTGAGTTGTGTCGTTATTGCAGAGGACCATCGATGTGTATTAATAAGGATTAATCAATCAACTACATTAAAATTTCGAAATAAAAATTTCGAGGCATTTTTTTTATATGTAAATTCCCCCCTAAATTCGATCCTGGCGACGCCCATGCTTGACAATAGGCCATTTCTTGCGTGCCTCTTTTCCAAACCTCTCCAACCATTGAGACTGCTATAAAAAGACGCCGACCGCTCATCAGTGTTGCAACCATTTACGTTAATTTTCAAATTACACTGAAAATAAAATCTCCTCAAATTGCTACGAAAAACTTTCGTAGTCTTGGTTTTTATACAATGTAGGTACGAAACTTTCGTTCATAATACGAATACATTTTTCACAACTCAACAAGATTTTACGAACCATTCGTAGATAGGAAAGACTTTCACAAGGCATTTTTTCAGTACAATTTACGAAATCTTACGACTATTTTAAGAAACACATTCGTAAATTTCTAGTCAAATCTCTGTACGAATAATTTTGTATATTGTAGAAAGGCATTCGTAATATAAACGTATGGTTTTAAAATGTACGAAATCTACAATTCTGTATTCGTTAATACTTTCGTACATGTTCTAATGCAGAAACATGTTTTTTAAATTCGTACAACATACGTACATCATATTTTTATGTACCTACCGAGTGTCATTTTGAAATTACTGGTTGGCTGCTGTGAGACGTATAATATAATTTTAAACTTTTTAAGAAGGGATTTGCTGGATAGAAATACAATACAACATTAAATATTGAAGCTGTTGATATACGCTTTTAAGCATACAATGTTTTTAACATAGCCTACGTTGAGCCTTGTGCTGCAATGTGGGACCTCATAAATAGGCAATTTCATTAGTTATCTATCAACGGCAAGCCCAAGCCAGAAACAGACGCACTAATTAATGAAATTAAAAGTAAGTACATGTATGATTTTTCACTGAAACTTGCATTTTAAATGCCTTATATTTTTTCTTTAATTTATAGTCGGGATGGAAACAAACATCAAAGAAGCTGCGAATCTCCCAAGTACCTCCACATAAAAATAAAACCAGTATTCTTTATATCTGTTCATATTTTATATCTTATTTAATTTTTAATAATTTAACACTTTGTATCAATACACTTTATTGAATGAAGGCTAAGCAATAAAAGAGTATGTAGTATGGAACCTATTCGTCCCATACTAATCTGGTTTAGATCCGATCATTGGATCATGAAATGTATATATATATATATATATATATATATATATTTATATGAGAATTGAAGTCGGTTATGTTTTTTGCTTAAAAATTAATTGTGTTTTCCCTTTTTAATAAGTTTTTAGGTCCTAAATATCCGTTGTAATTAGCCTTTTTTTCTCATATAAATGCATAATTATGATTAACTTCCGTGTTTTTTTTTCATTTGAAATAATTTTGAACGGCTTCACTACTTGCATAGTGTGTGCGTTGGCGAAAAAAGAGTAACTCTTATATATTATAATTTATAAATAATCTTATGAAAAAGATATTATGATTGAAGATTAAAATGAACAAAAAAACTTTTTAACAAAACTTGTTTTAAAATTTCTCGTTAGATGTAATTTAATAATAATAGATTGGCGCTTCACATATGTTAGTGTTTGGCCGAGCTTCTCCTCCGATTTGTGGCGTGTGCCTTGATGTTGTCACACGAAGTGGAGGGACCTCCAGTTTTACGCCGACTCCGAACGGCGATTGTATTTTTATGAGAAGCAGTTTTTCATGGCAGAAATACATTCGGAGGTTTGCCATTGCCTGCCGAGGGGCGACCGCTTTTAAGAAAAACCCTTTTTCTAAATTTTTTTGCGATGTTGCTTTGACCAGGGCTTGAACCTAGGCGCTGCGGAGTGGAAGCGCGCACTGCTTACCACTACACCACAGTGGCCGTAATTTATTTAACCTAAATTTTACTTTTCGCAGCCCGCCACTGCTTACTCATATTATTGTCTATTAGCTAAGCCTATTAGCTTAAGTTTAGTCTTGTAATTGAAATTTTTGTTATTATGAAGTACGCTTAAAGACTTCGAGTTTTACTTTACTTACAAAGTAAATAAATGAAATAAAATAAAATGAAATTGTCGTCGCCAGGGAGTGAAGAGGAAAAAGTTCTTGTAATTTATTTCGTTGTCCGATCAACCGTGCAGTGAAACGCCAGATCATTGGAGAACTTCAAGAACTTTTTCACGGATATACCCTGTCGTTAGGTTTTTCAAGGCGGCAATGGAAATACATATGCCTTCTGACAACCACCAAACCGTAATATCTTACTTCTTACTAATATTATAAATGTGAAAGTTTGTATGTTTGGATGTTTGGGAAATCATCACGCGGAAACGACTGAACGGATTTGCATGAAGTTTTGTACGCAGATAGCTTATGGGCCAGATTGGTTAATAGGCAATTTTTAAGAGTTGCCACCTGTTAAAAGAGTTTAATTTATTTAATATGCGGGAACGACTGAATGGATTTGCATGAAAATTTGCACACAGATAGCTTATGATCTACAGTGGAAAATAGGCAACTTTTCTTAAGAGTTGCCACCTGTTAAAAAAGTTTCATTATATTAATACGCGGAAGCGACTGAATGGATTTGCATGAAATTTTGAAGGCAGATAGCTTATGACTTACAGTAAAAAATAGGGTAATTTTTTGGAAGAGTTGCCACCTGTTAAAAAAGCTTAAATAAATTAATACGCGGACACGACTAAACAGATTTGCATGAAATTTTGCACACAGATATATTATGACCTAAGTTAGAAAGTAGGCTACTTTTTTTAAGAGTTGCCACCTGTTAGAAATGTTTAATTTAATTAATACGCATAAACGAGTCAACTGATTTGCATGGAAGTTTTCACACAGATAGCTTATGAGCTACGTTGAAAAATAGGCTACTTTTTTTAAGAGTTACCACCT
>NW_016157427.1:232203-242333 GCF_001687245.7 Rhagoletis zephyria | reverse complement strand
CCACATATCCCTGGAAGTGTTTGTGGAAGAATACTGGAACTTGGTATGGAGTTGTGTATACAAAATGTTTCACTTGCTCATGGAAAAAATGTGAGTTATTTAAAAAGGAGGCATGTCTCCCCCCATACATACTAAACATTTCTTAATGCATATCTCTGGAAGGATAGAAAATCTTTGGAAGTATTTTAAATTTGTTATGGAGGTTTATTTTATAAGTGCCGTACTGATAGAAAAAATTTCATTTAATGGAAAAGGGAGAGCCGGGTTCGGCCTTATAATCTAAAGCTCTCTTGAGGCATTTGCTACAGTAATGAGAAGTGGTATTTTATCAAGGCCAGGTTACTAAATTTGAGTTGGAAATATTAGAACCCGCCGTGGCACTTCCAAGAAGGTTACATGTTTACGCGTCGTATACCTGGAACCATTTTAAGGTAAACTTAGAGGGATTGATCTCTTTCGTATGCCTAGCGCGCAGACGAGATTTTATAATTTCATAGTTTTAAACGGCCTAAATACCTTAACTCGCTTAAAAAACAACGAGCCATAACGAAATGGGCACAGAAATAAAATCTAACATTATTAAATTATTTTTCTTATTTGCATAAAAGCGCGGGGTGAAACCCGCGGGTATAACCTAGTTAGCATATAAATCAAGAGTGATAGAATACAAGATTGCGCCGATTGCAGCAGAATTCGTGAGAGTAATTTTCGCGACAGTTAGCGACAAGTTTCGGATCGATATCGCAATTGTTGACGTAAACATATTTCATATCATACGTCGACAAAACCGATACCGATTCGAAAATTGTCGCTAACTGGTTACAGAATCTGTTCCTAAGTGGTTACAGAATCTGCCTACAAAAATTATATCGTCCGATTCAGCTGGGACATAAATGATTCAAACAAGTAAGAGTTTCTCTGTATTATGGCCTCGAACCGACATATATACATCTTTCATTTGAATCAGTATTAAAAGCTCTATTGGCTCCTACATTCGGGTTTTGATTATTGGCCTATGTGCGCTTTTATTCGAAACCTAAATGAGAGTATTGGATACTTAAAAGTATTGACTCAGCACATCACTACTGCTGTCATCTCGACTATGACGTCAGCAAAACAGCTGATTCTGTCAAATTCACTGAGAGCCGATTAGCGGTATCGCCATCGGCGCTACCTTCTGTATTCTCTCCACCATGTTTCAATAAAAAATAGTAATTTTCGGCGGGACGAAGCTCGCCGGTTCTGCTAGTAATTTTATAAAAAGCTTGCCAATTCAAGTGTTAAGCTTCGAAAGTAATTTGAAATTTATTAGAAATTGTAGGAAAATCTAAACGGAATCCTCGTGGTAATATTATTCCAGAAAGATATTGATAAGCATACAAAAACAATTGTACAATAATATTACCTTAATCTGCGATATATTTATTATATTTTAAGGCCTGAGATAGTTTTCCCCTTGAAAAACTAATCAGCAATATAGGTAGGTATTAGATACTAAGCTACGAAAAAAATAATTTTAAAAAATTCCATAACGTAAATTTTCCGAGAAAATTACATTTTTCTTGGTGTTAGCGCGTATTACTGGCGTTAACTTCGAAGTTTCATAGCCTTTCTGATTTGCATAGTTTTAAGGGGTATATTTTACTAATACTGTTGCTTTTAAGTAAACATTTTACATTAAATTAATGAATTTTTGGGGTTTTCGCGAAAACTGGTAAAACTACGAACATATGCATGTCATCATACGACCATTTTTCCTTAAAAATTCAAGCTTCGAAAAAAAATAATAAAAGTATTTAATCACGTGGATTTTTCGACAAAGCTACTTTTTTAATTTTACTTAGTGTTACCGCGTTTTACTTGCGTTAACTTCGAATTTCTATAAGTATTTCTGTGTTAATTGGTCTCTTTATTTTATTTATTTATTTGTTTATTTATTTACTTCATATCCAACACAACAACCATTGGCTATATTTCAGCATTGGATAAACATTAAGATAACAAAATATTTTACATCTAAAACTTGTTTCTAAAGCGAGTACATTTAAAATATAAATAAGAGAAAATCAAAATTAAAAGTAAAAGATAAGTTATTTTTCAAAATCGAATACCGGTTGTTTTTTAAGTAAAATTTTTTTTAAGGAATTAATTTGAGCTATTGACTATTTCCTGTTTCCCAAGCACAAGAAATGACTGGGTGGCAAGAGAATTGTGGTGAGCCAAGTGGTCATCACTGAAACAAACGCTTATTTTGAGGACATTGATAACACAGGCCAACAAAAATGAAAAAAAATGTTGGTGCGACAAATGTTAAAGCTATTTTTGATAGACTTTTTGTGCTGATTACGAATCCGTAGGTACAAAGGATCCAACACGTACAGGTTTTGAGAAAATCGAGGTCAAAGTGTCAAAAAATCGGGCTTTTGCAATATTTGAGAAGCTCTAGCAAAGAGTAAAAAGGTGATAGAACCTTCCACTTAGGCTTAGATTAAAGCAAGAACCCTAGACTACTATCCTTGAAAATACCATTCCTGCACATTGAATTTATGATCACTTATAGTCACTTATTGAGCAGTAAAATTTGACTTTTGGCGAAGTTTGAGTCCCTGCCGCAATTAAACAAAAGGTGATAGAACCTTCCACTTAAGCTTAAATTAAGGCTTGAACTTTCGACTACAATCCCTAAAAATACCATCTCTTCGTCTTGACCCTAAGATCACTTTTAGTCGTTTATTGAACAGCAAAAACTGATTTTGGCAGCATTTTTTTTTCAATAGCACAATTTGCCAGCATTTTTTTTATTGTTCAACAAATGACTATAAATGGCCATCAAGTAAAGGTGCAGGGATGGTATTTTCAGGGGCAGTAGCCTAGGGTTCTAGCTTTAAGTTAAGCCTGAGTGGAAGGTTCTACCACATTTTTACTCTTTGCTCGAGCTTCTCAAATATTGAAAAAACCCGATTTTTTGACACTTTGACCACGATTTTCTCAAAATCTGTACGTGGTGGAATGTTTATAATTACGGATTCGTAATCAGCTCAAAAACGTCTATCAAAAACAGATTTAACATTTGCCGCACCAAAATCAGTGTTGCCCTGTCTAATAATTAAAAAATTGCAAAAACGCTCGACTAAATGTATCGGGCTTAAAGGAGAGTATTCAAAAAGTTAATGACTTTTCAAATTACCCTCATATCTTCCCGCAGGCTTTTTAAAAAAAAAATTGTCCAAAAACGCATAGTCCTAATGCATATTATAAATTACAACATTTTGCATGGAATTTTCTAGAAAACCGCTGGTCTTACAAAAAACAGTAACTTAATATTTTTTGTAGGCATAATTTTCGTAAAAGTGATCATTGTCACAAAAAAACGCTTGTTGACTTGTTGGGATCTCTGACCTCTCGCAACTTAGCAAAAATTAAAATACCTTAAGTTTAATTTCCACCGTAAGTTTATGAATATGTATCCATGAATTTAAATCCAACATACCGAACGTGACCATCGTACACATTCAAACTGCAAAAAACGTCTTTTTGATTTTGACAAAAGGCTTAACTTAGCCCTGTACACTCTTAAGGCTCTTAATTAGCCCAGTACACTTAGGTCTTTTTATGCGGTTTTTTATACGGATTTGGATTTATGCGATTTTTCAAACCAGTTTTTCGTTGTAGCGGTTTTGCTGTTTTGAGAGTTTTTTATTAGGTACTTTTCTATGTGTAAGAGACAATGCTTCTGATAATGAATTTGTCTTTGTATTCTAACATAATTCATGCATTTATTGCGGTATTTTTTGTTTCTGGTAAAAATACAGATAAAACTTAATTTATTTAATTAATGTTCAGTTTTACATGTAATAATAAGTGTTGAAGTGAAGAAATAAATTGTTTTGTTTTGCTTAGTATTGCCTCACGGGATTTTTTAAGCAGGTTTTTGGAACTTTTTACATGGAGCATCTGAATTTATGCCGTTTTTGAATATGCTGGAACGTATCCCCTGTTTTGTATGAAAGTAAAGAACTTTTTTCTTTCTTTCTGAGAAACGCATATACCGCATAAAAAAAAACTTCAGTGTATTTGGTGCTATATTTGATTTTGGGGAATTTTTTTAATTTAAGAAAATTGCAAAAAACGAAGGCATTCGCACGAGACAACAGAAGTGGTTTTCGCAATTTTAAAACTTTTATCAAAACAAAACTTGCAATAAAAATATCCAAATGGGAAAAATTGCGCTTGCACAACATTGCATTCGAATATCTCGAAATGAGTTTTGGATAAATGTACAATTTTTTTATATTAAATTTGGTTGTTTTTGTTATTTGTTGTTGTTTTTGGTTGTTTGTTAATATTTGGTGTGCGGTGGGCCTTCTGCATGATTCAATAATAAAAGGTTTGCTCAAACCAGTTTTCTCGCTTCCTGTTGACAAAATCGGCTCCCTTAGCAAGGCAAAGGTGTGTGTGTGCAAATCTTTTGTAAGGGAGCTAAGGGAGTGTCAAAACTCTAATGTCACTAATGAACAAACCTTTAATTCTGGTGGAAATTCCTATATACGCTTTTTTATGGGGTACATTTGGATACATTTTTTAATCCTCTGCGGATACTTTGTGGCTTAAGGCCGCGCACACACTCTTCTCGCTATTGCAATTCATATGGTTTATTGGGGGCTGTTATTGCTGCTTTGGAATTGGTGGCGCAATTTAGAGGCTCCACGACATAGTACATATGTAGGGAAAATAATTTTGTCTCGCTTTTACTCATTCGATCGCATGCTTGGGCTACAACAATCGATTACCTATACTATTTTTCGAATACGCCCACTTTCTAGTAATTCGCTGGTAGTCCAGCCATAGCTAACGCTGTTGCAGCCAATCTGGATGGAGCTTCGCTGCAAATGCCCCAATGGGTGCTGGGCTTTTATGGTAGCGCACTCATACTCTGTAATAAGGTTGTCACTACCTTTTGGGTGGGTATGCCCTGCAGTAAATCGCGCAAGTTCAGAACTAGCGCAGAACTAGCTCTTTAAGAGGCGGTACTGGTTCTCGATCTATCCCAACGCAACTATCTCTTTTTACATGGCGATGTCCTACGAAGTGTTGCTACGTCTGCAGAACTTTCGAACTAGTTCTGAACTGGTTACATTTTCGACAGTTCTGGGACAATAAGGTTTTTATGAGAAAAAATTTTAAAACTAGATTAGATGTTTTTTCTTTTCTGAACTGCTTCCAATTTGGACAGATCTGCGACAAAAAGTTTTTTATGACAAAAATTTTGGTTATTCGATTTCTTAATAATTTTTCATTTTTTCTGTTTTTTACAGATTGCATTTTATTTAATTTTTTTATTCTTTTATTTCATTTATATTAAATTTGATCATTTTCTCTTCAATTTTTAAGCGGCACTCCATAATTTAAATTTATTAAATCTGAAAATCGCAACTGCCTCCACCGCGAATTGAACTCGCGACCAACGAAGTTAGAGTCGGAGGTCTTCCCGCTGAGCTATTTTAGTATTGTACGAGAAGTGAGAATTTGTGCATTTACTTCTCAACAGCGTGCAACTAGCACACCAAAAGTTTCCACTGTTCCTCTCTGCGGCCGTTTTGCACTAGTTCAGAGATAGTTTTGAAATGTATAGGGCGGAACTAGCGCTTTAACACACTGTCTCTAAGTTTTACTATATGTATGTACATATACATAATATATATGCGCATGCACAACATTGCATTCGAATATCTCGAAATGAATTTTGGATAAATGTACAATTTTTTTATATTAAATTTGGTTGTTTTCCCTATGAAAACATGCTAAAACAATGTAATTTTATTAACTTTTAATATTTTGTCTGCGGTGGGCCTTCTGCACAATTCAATAATAAAAGGTTTACTCAAACCAGTTTTCTCGCTTCCTCTTGACAAAATCGGCTCCCTTAGCAAGGCAAAGGTGTGGGTGTGCAAATCTTTTGTAAGGGAGCTAAGGGAGTGTCAAAACTCTAATGTCACTAATGAACAAACCTTTAATTCTGGTGGAAATTCCTATATACGCTTTTTTTATGGGGTACATTTGGATACATTTTTTAATCCTCTGCGACTAACAACCGACTAACAAAAAAGGAGGAGGTTATCAGTTCGTCGGAATATTTTTATTTATTTATTTATTTTTATTTTATTTATTTTTATTTTTTTAACATAACTTGGGACCACGACAACCGATTTCGATAGTTCTCTTTGCATCGGAAAGGTAGTGTCTCAGACGTCGTCCCATACTATTCTGGTTTAGATCCGATCACTGGATCATGAAATATATATATATATAATACACATAAAATTATTAGGGCTGTTCAGGATCTTGTGCATATACTCTTGGATTTGCATATTCGTTGCATTTGTAAATTCACAACGATAAAATGTATACAGTTGCCATCGCAGCAAGCAAAAAATTTGCAAATGCAATTCCAACTGCAAATCTTTCATAAAATTTTGTTTATTTAAAATTAATTTCAAAGACATGGAAATTTTCTCAAAGATAGATTTCGTGACCCCCGGATCCGCGGTACAATTCTGAAAAACGTCGGTCTGAGCGGGTTCGGAAGTTAAAAATTGAATTTCGGCATGGGCGGGATCGGGACTTAATATTTAGTCCCATGCCCATCTCTACTCTCAATCCCTGCGCCACCTAATGGAAGACAAACACACTGATCCTTTCAAAAATCATTACACAAAATAAAAATCATTCAATGCGATTTAGGAAAATGGTCCCCATTAAAAGATTTTTGCAATTTTAAATGTACATAGATGTAGGTGTATCAAATTTTATTACCTTATCTATCATAAGTGGTTCCAGATATAAGCGGTATGGAAATTGCATTCTGAGCTGAGTCAAATTTCAAGGCATAAGCAGTATTGGTGGCATATGTGGATTGGTCAAATGTCAGGACATTAGCATAAGCGGTTCCAGAGATAAGCAATATAAGAATTTCAGGTTGTAAGGGAGGTGCCTCGCCCCCTTTTTCAATATCTGCCGCTTTTCGCCTTAGGCACGTTATTGATAGCGTAAATAGCTGAGTCAAATTTCAAGGCATAAGCAGTATTGGTGGCATATGTGGATTTGTCAAATTTCAGGACATGAGCATAAGCGGTTCCAAAGATAAGCAATATAAGAATTTCAGGTTGTGAGGTAGGTGCCACGCTCCTTTTTTCAAAATGTACCACTTTTCGCCGTAAGTACGGCATAGATAGCATATGCAGCTGTGTCGAATTTCAGGACGTCAGCATAAGCGGTTCCAGAGATAAGCGATATGAGAATTTCAGATTGTATAAGAGGTGCCACGCCCCCTTTTTCAAAATCTACCACTTTTCGCCGTAAGTACGGCATTGATAGCATATGTTGCTCTGCCAAATTTCAGGACGTTAGCATACGCGGTTTCAGAAATAAGCGATATGAGAATTTCAGGTTGTATGGGAGGTGACACGCCCCTTTTCCAAAATCTACTACTTTCGCCGTAAGTACGGCATTGATAGCATATGTGGTTGAGTCAAATTTAAGGACATTAGCATAGGCGGTTCTAGAGATTACCGATATGAGAATTTCAGTTTGCATTAGCGGTGCCACGTCCCTTTCCCATTATCTACCACTTTTCGCCGTAAGTACGGCATTGATAGCATATGTTGCTGTGTCAAATTCCAGGACGTTAGCATAAGCGGTTCCCGAGCTAAGCGATATGAGAATTTCAGTTTGTGTGGGCGGTGCCACGCCCCCTTTTCCAAAATCTATCATATTTCGCCGTAAGTACGGTATTGACAGCATATATTGCTGTGTCAAAACATTAAAGCTAATGCGAAATCATTTTGGAACTTTCAAAGCCAAAAAATTATGCGCAAGTGTACCTACTTCGGTAATGCTCGACGATAAATTTGCTAGTACTCCTGTTCAAGCAGCTAATTTGTTTGCTGACTTTTTTATGTCGAATTACGTTGCTGATGACGGCAATTCCCTAACTTCTCTTCTGAAATATCTTCTATTCTCAACTTTGGGGCTCTTTTTATTTCATCGGATGACATTATAAAGGGGATGCTTTCTCTTAAACCTTCTTCGCAAACAGATGCAGACGATCTGTCGGCTATCTTATTTAAAAACTGTCTGGCCTTAGCGATTCCTCTAGCGATAATCTTTAATAAATCGTTATCGTCAGGCATTTTCATAGCTGACTGGAAGTTATCTACCATCAGGGGCAGATCCAGCTGGGGGATTTTGGGGGTTAAACTACGTGTCAGTCAGTGGCGGACCCACGGGGGGTGTTTTAATACATAGACGCCATATTATACATACATATGCGCTATATCAAAACACACCCCGTGCGTCCACCACTGACTGACACGTAGTTTAACACCCAAAACCCCCCGCTGGATCCGCCACTGTCTACCATCACACCTTTTTTTAAAGTGGAAGAAAAAATGACGTTCGGAAATATCGGCCAAACTATCGAACATCTCAAAACTGTTTGAATGTGTCGTTAAGGACAAGCTCTATTTTGCAGTTATATCTCTAATCTGTCCGAATCTGCATGGGTTTGTGTCAGGCCGCTCGACAGTATCTAATCTTTCAGTTTTTAGCGAATTTTGTACTTCTTCATTCTCGGCAGGATTCCAAGTCGATTGTGTTTATACCGATTTTTCGAGGGCATTCGACACACACACAAGATCTTATTAAAAAAGCTGGTTTGTTTCGGTTTTCACTCATCGTTTTTAGAATGGATTAAATCGTATTTAACGCAGAGGTGTTCTGTGGTAACTATTGACGGTGTATCGTCGGACCCTTTTGTGGCTACTTCAGGTGTAGCTCAGGGGAGCATTTTAGGACCTCTGTTATTTGTCCTTTTTATCAATGATATTAGGACCTACTTTTCTTTTTCGAATTATTTGCTTTACGCGATGATCTGAAAGTCTTCACAGTTGTTAAAGTCTCATCCGATGCAATAAATCTTCAAAGGGACTTGGATAAACTGCATTTATGGTGTTTGAAGTCGGGTCTTTCTTTGAATATAACAAAATGTTTTCACTTAACATTTTCAAGGCGTCAAAATGTTATTTCAACACAGTACAATATTGCTAACTGTGCGCTTCAAAAAGTAACAGAGACTAAGGACCTTGAAGTCCTTCAATACTCACATTAATTTTATTCTTTCTAAATCATACTCTGCTCTTGGCTTTATTCGGCGTAACACTTCCGAGTTTTCAGACCCATATACTTTTAAATTGCTTTTTACTGCTCTTGTTAGTTCACATTTGGAATATGCGTTAATAGTTTGAAGACCATATGACCAACTATCGATAGATAGAATTTAACGCGTTCAAAAAGTGTTTTTGAAATTCGCACTGCTTTCGCCACAGTTTGAGGCTCCTGTTCCTTCCTATGGCTCGCGGCAAATGCTGATCTACTTAAGTACTTTAGAAAAGAGAGGAATAGTTCTTTAATTATCGTTCACTTATAATATAATTAGTGGCACCATTGACTGCCCAATTTTGCTTGAACAGATAAGCTTTAATGTTCCTCAAAGAAGTCTCCGAAATGTTTACCCTTTTTACGGGGAAAACTTCAAAACTAAATATGCAAGTAACGCGCCGATTTCTCGAGCACTTCGAGAATTCAATGCTTTATCTAACAGACATCAGCTAGACATTTCTTTGCCTAAATCGGCTTTTATTAAAATCCTTAATTTAATCGCTTGATTTGTATATTATTTGGTATTATCAACTATTGCTATCTAATATATTTGCTAGTCTGTAAGGTACATTGTACTGTAGATTTAAACATAAATAAATAAATAAAAAGAAATACAAGCAAAGGATTTCACAAAAATGTATTGAAATATTACTATTTTTCAAAAGTGCGATTTTGGCACTTTGTGCCAAATTGAAAAATTAAGTGCCATTCGAAGTAAAATAGGACCAAAAGTGGCACGGTTTGAGCCAGGTTGGCAGCCCTGGAGGTCGTCAATGAACAGAGATGTCACTAACTGTACTAGATGTTGTTTAAAGTGCCAAGGAAATAAGATAACTCGGCACACAAGCTCTCCGATTGCGAATTTCGAATTACCATCGCAACGATTCGAACACATCCACATTGATTTGGTTACT